>NC_056749.1:560907220-561054720 GCF_019279795.1 Protopterus annectens
CCCTCTTCATCTGATCCAAGGAACTGTATCTCAGGTTATTCACGCCCATGTGAGCAATAACAATGTCATATGTGTACTTATGGTGAAGGTACTGATGGAGCCTAGAGACATTGCAGACCCAGACCTAAGTGGCTTTCAATACAGTCACCTATGAGTAAGATGTTAGCAGATATACTTTCTCAGCCCTGGTGCCTTACAGACTTTGGCCTGCCTGACTCCTTTTAGCAGCTGTGTTTTTATATACTATCTCTGTATGTTGTTTGTTTGTTGGTGTGATGCTGTTTGCCCTGCTTACCAAACTTTCATCTACAAGGCCTTTATGGTTTTATCAGGGACGGTTTAAGTACCTCAGTGAAAGACGACTACATCAAGGTGGGCATGTTTGTTAGAGGTTAGTGTCAGAACAGAAAGCATGCTAGTTACAGCCTGCTGTCTTTGAAGAGAGCTTGGCCACAAATGCTGGCAGATGCCTGCACCTCTCAAGTATGGAATCATTTATCACTGAGTATGACACATTTGTTCCACTTTCTCAATGTTCTTATTGCTAGAAGGCTTGCAACAGACATTGAGATAAACTTTGACTTTATGATATTTAGTGTCTGGACAAATGTGTGCTAATGAAGTGAGTATGTAGGAAGGGTCTATATGCTACCAACACCAGGATGAGTAGAGTTTAAAAGGAATGTGAAAAAAGGGTTCAATTTTCTAGGTTGTGCACTGTGAACAGCTGCTCGCCTGGTCAAGATAAAACAGATGAACATTTGTGGGTTCTGTTCAAGCAGCTTTATTATGTACAAACACATCAGGGCTGAGGCTTAATAACTTTAACTTAGATAAAATTGTAAACAAACTTGCGATTACACTCATACCATGGTCACTCTCTGGCTGCACTCTCAAAATGGCACTGAAGCTAGCACATGCTTGCTATTTATATGCACGTGCTATCCTTGAAATGCGGATTAAAGGTACAACACACACTCACTATTCTACATCCTCCCTCTTTGGGTAATGGGTCATACAATATTGATGACATTAATTGACATGCAATTGATACAAATAATTCTTTGACATGCAATTATACAAAACTAAATACATATAGATAATTATGTCCAGGTTGCTGTGTATTTCACACTAGGTCTGGAAATATGACCAAATTGTGTGACATAGAAATAAGAACTAGGTCTAGCAACTGGGACTGTCTCTGCTGAATGTTCAACACTGGGGACATCAGGAACATCATCAGGAATGGAAGTAGAAGTTAAGACACGTTCAGCAACAGGAACATTGTCTGTATTGCTCTGAGATGTAGAGTCTGTATCACAGGATCAATGTTGTAATTTCAATTCTGATACAGGAAGAAGATGTCTGCAATTTCTCCTGTACTCCATACCCTCAGATTCTACAAAGAGGGTCTTGGCTCGGCACATATACTTGTTACTTGACCAATCCGGTTGAAATCTTTTGCTGTTTATATCCTCACTGTCTCTCCTTCTTTCAATGGATGAAGAAATATGCTCGATTTATCATAGCTGGACTTCTGGAAAGAACACTTTCTGTATAGTTGGGCTCTGATTGTTCTGTTGTTCTTTCTTTGCTTTAGGCCTCAACAAACTGGAACTGATAGGTAATGTTGTTCTGGTTTACCTAGATAGAAGTCTCTGAGCAGGTGAGCCAAGTATATCATCACTGGGTATATTTCTGAGATTGAGTAAATTCAAAAAGACATTGGTATTATCATACTTTGACTTCTGTAGCAATTGCTTTGTACTCTATATTGCACGTTCAGCTAATCCATTTCACTGTGGATATTCTGGACTACTGGTAACATGTACAAAATCCCATTCGTTGGCAAATTTCTGAAACAACTGACTGGTAAATTGAGTACCATTGTCAGAAATAGCTTTGTATTGACTATCATGGACTGAGAAATGACATTTCAAATTAGTGATAACAGCAGTGGATGTTAGATTGGGTAATAAATCAATCTCAAACCAGTCTAAATAAAAGTCTACCAACACTAAGTAATGCTGATTGTTCCACTCAAATATATCAGTGCCTACTGTTGACCAAAGTAGTTCAGGAACTTGACTAGGTTGAAGTGGTTCTTTTTGCAAATGTGGTTTATTACTATTGCATACTGAACAAGAAGAAAGCACTTTATCAATGCCTTTTGCTAGAGAAGGCCAAACTATTAGTCCTCTTGCCCTTCTTTTGGTAGATTCAGAACCTGAGTGACCACGATGCAAAATCTGGATGTATTCATGTTGTAAGGAAGCAGGAGCAACAATTTTAGGACCTTTGAAAATAATGCCATCTCCCATCAAAATCACATCTCTGTTAGGAAAATAAGTTTGTACTTCAGGTGGTACACTAGATTGCTTTGATAGCCATCCAACATTAATGTAGTGGTTGAGCTTTTGCAAAATTGGATGAGCCTTTGTATGATCTCTCAGCTCATCGAGTCTTGTGGTAGAAAAATTATGCAGTTCCATGACATCAAAGTCAAAATATTCTGCATGAAGCTGTTCCATTGTATTTCTGGGCAATTTGGATAAGGTATCAGCCAGATAAAGAAGTTTGCCTTTTGTAAAGACCTTTTTGAAGTTGTACTTTTGCAGTTTAAGCATCATTCTTTGTACTCTTGCTGGAGCTGAATGCATACGTTTCTTTAAAATTGTGACTAGAGGTTGGAGATCAGTCTCAATCTGAATAGCTTGATCATAAACATAATCAAGAAATTTTTAACATAAAAATACTGTTGCCAAAACTTCTTTCTCAATTTGAGCACATTGCATTTCAGTATGAGTAAGACATCTAGATGCATAGGCTACTAGTCTGCCCTCTTGAATAATAACTGTGCCAAGACCAAATGTCGAAGCGTCACAGGAAAGAGTGACTGGTTTATTGACATCATAATATCTCAATGTAGGTGGGGTAGCAATTTTTTGCTTAACTTCTTCAAATGCTCTCTGGTGCTGTTCCACGGAAGACCATGTAACATTTTTGCATGTCAGCTCTCGCAAAGGTGCTGTCAACTCACTGGAGTCTGGTATAAACTTGCCTAAATAGTTGACCATTCCAAGAAAACGTTGTAGAGCTTGAACATTATCTGGTGCTGGCATCTCAAGAATGGCTGCTTCCTTTGACAGGTCTGGTCACAAGCCAGTGCTAGTAAATAAATGACCTACATATGTAACTTCTGGTAGTCTGGATTTGCACTTCAGTGGACTGAGCTTTAAGATCACTTCATGGGCTCTGTCTAGAACTCTTCTAAGGTTTCTGTCATCCTCTGCTTCACCATTGCCTCCAACTAATAAATCATCTATTATTATGGCACAAGGATAACCTGAAAAATTTGCTCCATTGCACGCTGAAAGACTTCACTTGCAGAATTAATTCCGATGGCATCCTGAGGAATCTATCTCATCCAAATGGGGTACAAAAGTAGTCAGTAATGAAGACTTGTGATCAAGCATCACTTGCCAAAATGAACTTTTGAATCCAAGACAGAAAAAAAAGTGGCATTTGGTATTAGGGCTGCAACTTCCTCGATTGTACACATAGGATGATGCGGTCTCTTTAATGCTTTGTTCAAATCTCTTGGGTCAATACATACTCTTCTTTCATCTGAGCCTCTTTTGTGGGCAGCTACCATGGACAACACCCATTCAGTTGGTTCTGTAACTGAACAAATTACATCTTGCTGCACCATTTTATTCAACTGAGCTTTGACTTTATTCTGCATAGCTAGCAGAACTTTTCTTTCTGGTCTGACCACTGGACTGATCTCTGGGTCTAACTTCATAGAATACACAACTGGAAGTTTGCCTAATTTGTCATCGAAAACATCAGCATACTCTGAGAAAATAGCTTCAGTAAAATTGGAACTAGAATATATGCTTATATGATGAACTTCTTTGGTAAAGGAAAGCAGATTCATTCTCAAACTGTCTATAAGACCCAATAATGACTGTACAGGTATTCAAACTATACAGAATAGTAAGCTGTAGCAGTTCCTAGCCAAATAAAATGAAAGCACTAATGTGCCTTTGGTTTGAATTTCTTCACCTCTATAAGCAACATGTTTTGCACAACTGACCACATTAAGTTGCTCACTAGCTCTCACCTTAGCAAAAGTGTCTGCTGACATAACATTACACTTTGAACCAGTGTCTACTTTGAGTTCAGTGGATTTATGATTTATCTGGACAGTACGAATCAGTTCATTCTTTGCCAATAAATTTACTGCATCAACCTCTTCACCAATTACTGGCACACTATCTATGTAGAAAGCAGGGTTGCAGCTCTCTATATGATCACCTTGCTTTTTGAGTGACTTTTGTTTATAACTGTGTGAGGTGTACTTGATTTGCAAAACTTTTGAAAATCGTTCAGTTTTTACACTTGTGGCATTGCTGACCAAATGCTAAGTATTTTTTTTTCTTTTAGACTCATGATTGCCATCACAATTGCAACACACATGGCACAATCCACACTGTCACAAATGTTACCCATGCTGTTAATGTTGTCAAACAGCTATGTATGCACTGTGTTCATCACCGGTACAGGTATCATACATGCATCTGGTGTAACATCTTGATGGGGTTTCCACACCATCAGACAGTAATGTTTATGCCACAAAAAAATACCTAGGTATGGACAATAAGATATGTGACACCTCACTATGGCAAAGATGGTACACTTCAGTTACAAATCACTGGAAGATGTGTAGTGGGCTACATGAAGAAGGGTGCATTGTACTCAGTTATTGGTTTTACGAAGGCTGTGAACTATGGCAGTATTATGGCTTGTGTTGTGGATGTCATTCAATAATCACTATTTGTGTCAGCTGCAAGGGAGTAGTCAGCACTGTGGCCAGATGCTGATGTACATTCTACATATCATCTACCCCAGGACACAGGTCAAATATCTATTGGTCTGATTATAGGGTGTGATGCCTGCATTATACTTGGCTTGTTTGTTTTCCTGATGTAACAAATCCCCCCATCTTTTTGTGTTATTGCAGGTGTTGTTGTAGCTGTGGCAGAAATCTTTGGTGTGTGTTGATACTGTCTGTATTTTACTAATATCACAGTTGGAGTGAATGATTGCCCAAAATCTGTAGTCCTTCAGACAGCTGTTTGGACACAGGATGTGTATGTCATTTGTGATGTCTGCGACTTAAATAATAAACAGGAAAGCACCAAGCAGACAGCCCTGATGTACAGACTTGAGATATACTTCACTTCACTTCACATGTTTCAACATACTTTCATGCCATGTGTGTGATACAGTCGTCTCCCCACTTGGTGATATAGGCATTTATGGCCACATCTGACAGTGTTGAGTGAATACCACAGTGTGGATTTGTGTCAAATGCCTTGGGCTTGTCAAGTTCAAAAGGATGATAGTGTTGTCATGCTGCCGTCAATGACCTCTTTGAGGACATCTGACAGAGGTAACAGACATAATGTAGCATCAACAACTCACACAGGTATGTTACACACAGCTGGGATATTACTGGTGTCCATTTAGTAAAAGATCCATGATGACATGTTGGTCTGCCTCACAGATGGGAACTGTCAAGGTGTGTCTATACATGTAGGCATCAGGTGCTTCCCCCAACTCACATGGATGCATGCTGATGTACACCCTTCTACAGGAACATTGTCTGTGTAGAGGGTGTGCTAAAGTGTGTATTCAACTATGTCAGGAAGGTGTATGTGCTGACTCATGAGATAGGCGATCTGTGATGTTGTCACAGCCCAGTGATTCTGTGTGATAGGCCTGGGTAAAGGTAAGGCAGTTCATACTGGCTATTCTGATCTGGCCTAGAGTTTGGACACAGTCCCTCATAAAGGTATCATTGAGAAACTCACCCAGCTGTTGATTAACCTTTATGTCACTAGATGGGTATTCAGATGGCTCACTGACAGAACATACACTGTGAAAGTCGGTGAATCAACCTGTACCAGTAGAGCTGTCACCAGTGGTGTACCCCAGGGATCTGTGCTTGGCCCTTTACTGTTTGAACTCTATTTCTCAACAGTTCAGTCTAAAGTATATGGCCTTTGGCTTACCACTTTTGCAGATTCTTGCATACTGGGTGCAATCACTTAGTCCACCTATGATAACATACTAAGGGGGGGCTAACACAGACAAATGATTATTGACAAAGCCACACCGTATACAGATAAATGCAAAACTGTGTCTTTATTTTGTCCTTCTGTAATGGAATTCCCTGCTAATTACAGCATTGACAACAGTCCCTCTATGCAGAAAACCAGTGATGCAAGTAATGGGAAAACACATAGATAGCAATCTGAACTTTGACCACCAAGTGTCTACACTGTTATTGAAAGCCTGTGTTCTGCATATCATAAGTCACACCATCGTATTCAGATCTGAGGATTATATTACAGCACTGTACTCAAACTTCATCAGAACACTAACAGAGTACAATGTTCTCTTGTGCATGTACCTTACCAGACATATGCAGCAACTGGAGAGACCACAGATGTTTCTCACCAAAAAAAAACACAGGACCTACAAACCATGCCATGACGTATGTGGATAGACTGAAAGCCATGTGACTGTAATCTGGATCATATAGGATAAAGTGTCTTCTGCTTGGCCTCCAGGTCAGTATCTGACCCTGCACTGGTGGGAATAATGCACATTGAAAAATGAGATATAGCAAAGAATATGGTAATTTCAGTTACCTGCATGCTGGTGTAAAAGACTGTCTGTAATGTCAAACAAGAGTGCAAACACACACACACACAGACACACACACACACAGTTGACTGCAGTTAGAATAGAACCCCTTTTCTAAGTACACAGACTACAGACATCAGCACTTTACACAAGCACCATGGCACAGGTGTGACTTTTACAAGACTGCAGGTAAGTATAAAGTGGATGACTTTAGCAAGGCATGTTGGAGAGAAGATGTTGGAAGGACTGCATAGGTTCATAATTTCATAGGTTCACAGGAGGTTACAAGCCTAATGGCCCTAGGGCATTTACAAGCCTAACCGTGTAAAAACATAAGTACCCTTATTGACCATAGTTAGATGGTCATTGCTAGCAGAGCCATTTTGTGATCAACACAGACTGGCTCTGTCCATGAAGGACATAGGTGCCACCTCAGGGGTGAATTTATAATCACTTATGCAGTTGTCAAGCTTGCGCTTGAATAGGGTCATTGAGAAGCATTGCTTCCCATGCAGTGGGAGCCTATTACAGAGGAGTGGCAATCACTGGGAGACATATCTGTCACCCCAGCATGTTCTGTTTATGTCATAGGCTAGACTGAAATCCCTAGAGCAAGTTATTTTTGTCCCATTTGATTGGCAGATGTCCAGCATTTCCAGTAGGGCAGGGTTTGAGACTGCTCTGTAAGCCAGGCATAGGTCACCTCTCAGCAGCTTGCATGATACTGAGTACATTGACAGGTCTTTCAGTCTTTCCATGTTTGCCATGTTTTGGAGGCCCTGGATTCTCCCAATCACAAACCTCTGTGTTTTCACAAGTTAGTGCAGGTGTCTGGTGAGGTACAGCCAGACAGGAGCATTGTACTCAATTAGTGGTCTGATAAGGGTAGAGTACAGCAGAGCTATGACCTCCCTGGTCTTGGATGTGATGGCCTTATTTATGAGGTGCACAAGGTACAATGTGTGTCTCACCACTATGGACACATACTGAATGAAGTGTAGATTGCTACCAATATGTCTTCCCAAGTCTCAAAACACTGTGTTTGAGCTTACAGAGGTGCTATGTATATCACAATTAGCAGAGGTACTTCATTGCCAAAGGGGACAATGAGGCATTTTTTGCTTTAAGGTTCAGTCCGTGAGTTTGGCACCAATCATTTGTCTATGTCAGCCCTTCTGTAATATGTTAATATAGTTGGGTTGGGGGACTTTATACGACTGTGTCCAGTTGACGGTCATCTGCAGAACTTGGTAAGCCACATGTCACCTACCTTTGCCTGGACTTCAGAGAAATAGTTTCCAAACAGTTGAGGGCCCAGCACAGATCCCTGTGGTATTCCACACTGGTAAATGATCTAGTGGAGGAGGTGCAGTCCCCATCTTTGACAATATGTGTTCTGAGGGTGAGCCAGTGGACTATCCATCTAGTAATGTATTGGTTAATCTCCAGATAGAAGAGTTTTTCTATGATACCTGAATGGGAGATAGTGTCAATGGCCTTGGATAAATAAACATAGTGTCATGTTCTATTATCCCTCACCTAGGTCTTTAGGGTCATTATTAAAGATGTCCAGTAGGTTTAATAAGCAATATCTACCCTTGGTAAAACCAAAATGGGTCAGGTCAAGTATGCTGAAGGTTACCTATGTTCCTGTGGATAAGGTCCATGCTGATCCCTTCCCTAGCTCGGCAGATAAGGCTTTTTAGGCTTATGCATCAATAGTTCTAGTTCTGCTTATTAACAGATTGATGTGCAGTGCATATCAAACATTTGTTATTAATTTCTGTAGTGTAAGTAATATATGTGTGAAAAAGTACTGAGACCCCAGAATTGCAGTGCTTGCGGGGAAGCAACACATGGCTGTAATGTAAATATGTGACATATTTTTAGATAGGGCCTTCAGTTTATGTTTCCATATATATTTTTATGTCACAGGCAAGAAATTAACAGTAAACAGCAGTAATACATAATAATATTTAATTTTCCATAATGTGCTGAGCAGTTGGTTTTAGCGACAGTTGGCAAAGTGTTTGTGCATGTGAGATATACCTTCCTTGTTTGCACGTAGCTTAGCAGCATGTAAACACAAGCTGCATTGCAAAGTCTAAGAGTTAGGACTGAGTCTATCAGACACACCTGCTGCTTAACTGACTCTGTAGCAGCAGGTGTAAATACATTGACATATTTCTTTTTAAGCCCAGATGATACTGGGTTCAAATCCAGGTGTATGTAAGACTTTTAAATATTTTTAAATAATCAATGATAATGCAAGGACATTAATTCTTTATAGTGCACATGTTGCTGTGTGTTGGAATAGTGTATAGCAGGGTTAAGTGAGATTGCGTAGAAACAACCACAAAATCATACCACCACTGAATGCTGATTGGCATTGCTGCTGGATACAAAACTCCACACAAATACAAAGGCCAAAAAGTGAAATGATCCACTGCTTTTTTCTGCTGCTTATATGTGTTGTGTGTGATTATAGTTTTTGACCAGATTATAGGTGTTAAGATGGGGTAAATAGTAAAGTGGTGAAATGGGGAGCAGGCAGGGGGAAGAACAAAGGGAAAGCAATACAGGAATGTGCAGAGGGAAGAAACATAGCCATCCATTTCTTCAACAGTAAAAACTGATCAAATGTGCAGAATACTACCTGAATTTGGACTATCACCTCCAGAGAGAAGGGTGACAACAACATAATCATGTTGTATAGCCAAGGGGACTAAATAAAGTGTGTCAAGAAGACACGTGTGAAAAGGAGAGCTGTGTATGGGATGACTATTTTTTTGAAGGACAGATACACATTTTTTTTTATTCAGTAAAAGAGGATTGTTGGGTAAGGGACATAGGTATGTCTGGGTGAGGTAACTTGGGCAGGTGCAGAAGTAAATGTAAATAAACAAGACGAGACAGGGATGATTATAGAAATAAAAGGTTGGGGGACACCATGATTGGGCTGAGGGAGGGGACAATGTAGGCTCATGGACATCAAGCTTAGATACAGTGAAAATCATGCCCTCACCCACTGGAATGTCATCACTGCCCCCTTACTCTGCTGTTGGGTGGAGTGCTTGATGGCTTCTCCTCCTATGGACCATGAGAGAGACCAGCCTCTACATCTGGTGTAGGCATATACCAATGGTGCAGTGCACATCCCAATGTACCATTTCTGGCATCTCCTTGTGGGTAATGAAATCACCAGCTCCACCAGTGCTCCTAGAAGGTACCACTGCACCAGCTTCTGGGGCAGTACTATCTGAGGGTGCAGGTAGTGCAGAGGTAACAGAAGTAGTGCTGCCAGGTTGGCTCTCAGAAGTGCTGAGCATCAGAGCTGGAGCCAGCGGAATGGGGGGAGACAGATCCTGTGGGGTTGGCCTACCCTGCTGTGTAGCATTTAGTGATCTGGTACATGTGGATGACACGGAGACATTTTGATGACACATAATAGAAAATAAAAAAAAGACATAACAGTTGGGGTGAGAGAAATAAAGAGATAATTAGTACAATCATATGTTACATATAATGCATTAACTCATTACATCTGAGTGATGCCTCCAGGTGCATCGGCAGTTAACTCCTAATGACGTCTCTAGGCATCAAATATTGCTTGTTCAAATTTCCATCAGTAATTCCAAAACCATGCTATGTACAATGATTTAAAATATTTCATCTTAAGGCTTACCCAATGGCAAGCTCAACTGCATTACTATTTGACCTCTGTCTAATGCAGGTAAATAGATATTAAGTGTTGTTTTTAAGATATTAATTTCTATAGATATAATTTTCACATTTTTCTAAATGTATCATCAACCACGTAACACAGACATAATTCCTTAATGTCATGTGAAAGCTCTCAGCTAAATGAATAAAATGTTGCTGATAGTATGAATGCAACTTGAATGGTTGCTGAGATATTAAGTTGTTTACAAAATATTACAAATACTGTGTTTACTGTGACTTATAAAATTCAGTTTAAGACCTGGAACATTACTACAATACAAATTGTTTGCCATTTATACATCTTTCACAACCCCTATGGGTCTAGAGGTATGAGCATTTGTTTGAAATATGAGGGCATCACTTGATTCTGTCAAAATGCTAAGGCTCCACCCATTGGAAGTTACAGTGCAAACCTCCAGAGCTCCATTTGAGTGAATGAGTTAACACAATTATCCAACTCTTTTATCTGAAGTATTACATTTAAGTACATGTACTAACAGATGCAAACTATATTGCAGATTGCTGAAAGTAATCCTTGAAATGTGTATATATTGCACATTTGCATGTTCCAATTATACAGGTTACAGTTTACAGCAGGGCATTTGTGCCACATTGATAGAGTTTTTAATTTCATGTAATTATTATTGAAGAAATAACAGTATTGAATAGTTTGGAATCGTGGTATTTAAACCCACAACCTCTGATTACAGTCTAATATTGAACTCTTAAACTGGTTTGTGCTGCAGACTAATACATGCATACTTGTTTTTACAGTTAGGATATGCATGCTCAATTTGATATAACTGTATAAAAAAACAAAAAAGCTATCTAACTTTTAAAGCTACAATAACACTTCTCTAATGCTGCATACATACCACTTGCATCCCTCACTCTTTCCAGTCAAGCAACATGAGCCTGTCAATTGAACTCCCATTCATTGGGAGCTGGGGAAAGAACATAAAAGCATTATGCATACCAGTCCTGCCAATATTTAGCTTTCTAATTCTTACAAGTACTCTCTTATTGTCATACTTACACTGCTGTGGGATGTCCACAGTCTCAAACTCGTGCAACCAATGGCTGAGAGTATCCCTTTTTCTCCTGTGTAGGTCATTGAAATGATGCCTACATTGCTATCTAGTGTATGGGATACAAGTGGCACTGGATACAGCCCAGGCCAAACTATTTCATTACTCAGACTTGTGCTAGGATCCAGAATAGTTCCCCTGCAGAAGTCTTTGGCTGTGGTGTTTTACCAGGAGTTCAATAAATATCACATTTACTGGTAGTGTGCTAACTCAAGGAATGATGCCAACCACATTTTGGCAATTTTAAATGGAGCACAGCAGTGCCAAGCAGGGAGGAATTAAATAACTGAAACTGGAAGGTTAATCTGACACTTGGCCTTAGTTTGAGGGGTGTCTACTGATGCAGCCTGGAAATATATATTTGAAATTAGAAGATAACTGAGTTAGGCTTGCAGACATGTACTGGAAACATAAATGTAATGACCTGACATTTCTTTTTGCATTAATACACTGACAGAATTGATTTTTTATACTGTGAGACTTAAACCTAGGCATAAGGGACAAAACGTTTTCTTCCACAGTGTGATTGTGTATGTTTGCCACAGAAAAAGTGCTGCTCATATATAGCCAGGAATCATATAAAAATACAGGTGACAGTTTGAACTGTTACATATGTATATGTGTAAACTGACAAGGTTATTGGATATATATCCAGTTGTGTAGGTGGCTTGGGTAATTATGAAGGCCATGCAAAGTCCATGAAAGAGATTTATATTTACAGAAATAGAGTAGACAGTATACCCTCAGTCATACATATGAAAACACAATAAAGGTGTCTCATCCCTCATACATATAATTCATATCAGCTCCACTATCTAAAGTGTTATAAATGAGAGTGAATATAATGGGAAGTGGAACAACAGTAAAAGTGTATGGAATATCCTGTATTAGAAACCAGGACCATGTGTATGCAGCCCTACACTTACATCTGTTGCCATAATAATGTTGAAATAACACTTGCCTATTTTTCAGTTCATTGCTATAAACTGCACTATCACAACAGTAAAAAAGGCTGTACACCGTGTACTAAAACCCAGGACCATCTGTACTCCAGCTCTATACTTAAACCTGCTACCATAGGACTAGTTACATGATGTTCCCTAATTTCCTAATCATTCATAAGGTCTCTCTGTGTTAACAGCAGAGCAGCACTGCTTAACGTGGTTGCATAGTGCCCAACAGAATTAATTGCATGCATCCAGTTTCAATTACTGTCTGTCTGAGTCCTGTCTGCAGGTGTAGAAAAGGCTGCAGCTGCTGGGGAACCTTGCTAACAGCCACACAACACCTCTAAGCACAGATGTGTGATGAAATACAGAAAGTGCAACAATGTATTGTTTTTGACCTTTGCCCTTTTATAGATGCCCTGTTTGCAGGTGTTCTGTCTGGTTTCTGGGTGGGCAACTAGTCCAGTTTGTGCACTGCTGCACTTCGGGCCAATGAGATATGCACAACCAAACCTGACATTCATTATTTTCCATTTCCTGTCTTTGCACCAAGCAGCAATTCACACAATGTCCACAAAAAAAAAGAAGAAAAAGGGACAAGTAGTTGAAATGGGGAAAAGCAATCTATGACATACACACTACAAAATGTTAGCACACATGCCTATTTCTACATAGTTATGGATTTGAACTCTCACTCCAGTAAATCATCAGAACACAGTAAGGGTGCATTATCCTTCTTTGCCACACAAACAGCTTTGCATCAGCGAAATGAAACACAAATAAAAGGGAAAAGTACTTCAAATGAAGCAAAGCAATCTATGAAATAAACACTGCAAAATGTTTGTTAGTACACATGCACACAAAATATTTTTACATAGGTTTGGATTTGAACTCTCACTGCAATGAACTTTCAGAACACATTAAGGGTGCCTTATTCCCATTTGCCATTTAAACACATTTGCAGCAAGGAGCTGAAATCATTCTGCATACAACCAACTGCAACATCATCTACAGCAGTATGAATCAATACAACTGTTATTTATAAATTATTATTTTTGGATGTATTGCACTAAGTGAGCACACAACCAGTAATGAGTATTGCTTGCAAATATGCAGCTCTTTCTTTTCTCTCTGTGTTTGTCGGTCATTCTTCTCTTATCTGACCAGCAATCTGAGACATGCAGTCTGTAAACTATTCTATATAATTGTCCTTAAAATGTGTAAGGATATTACATGGCAATAATATAATATGCAGTTGCCAACCAATGAAGGGGAGGTTGGATGTTAATGAACAGAACCTGTGAATTGTGAGCTGCTTGCTTCCAGTTCCAACCATGACAAAATTACATCTAACACTTTGTAAGTCTAACCTGACACACCCACTGGATGTAGGACAGTCTGCATTGCTTTTGTGTCTTCCTTCACCCTACCAGTAATCATTCACAGTTGCAATCTATTAAAAACAAACACTGAGGGAGTGCTTGCACTATGTTTATGTCTGTTACACAGACCCAAGTATTTAGGATTCAACAATTCTAATCAGTTCATACCTAATTTGCATCTTCACCATGCTGACAGCCCTGAATCTACACTATAAAAGGCAACCATGTAGCTAGGGAAACTGAAGGTGAGGAGACTTGTTTATGTGGAGAACACAGAAAAGAGGCTATTACTTTTGGATATATCTGCACAGAGGATTACTGAACTTGAGAAGGTATGCTTGCATTTTGTCAGCTGTATACTGCAGGTGCTGAAATGTACTTAAGAAAAATCTGCTTAATAGGTTTATATATATATATATATATATATATTGATTAGCAAAGGACTTTACACTTTTATCTGTATGCATTAGTTAGAAGTGTACTGATGGCATGGGCAAGTTTGGTTTGGTTTGATTGGCAATACTTTAACATGGAATTTCCTGTGTTAAATCTATAGACATGTTTTAGGGACAGTTCATTTGATAGCCCTTTTAGCATTTCAAAGATGGTTTGTTAGCAAAATGTGTCATTTGCCTGTTCATTTTGGGGTGGGGGAGCAAAGCTGCATTTCTTTTATGGCACAAACAAGGATATGTTTTTTTTTTTTTTTTAGTCCAGCCTGCTGTTTGTATTTCAAATCTCTTGATTGTTTTATGTTTCTTCAGTGGGTAATACTGAAATCCTAACTTTTCTGTTTTATCTGGGAACAGTTATTTTGCAGTTATGGGATACTTATGCATATTATCCTTCTGTTGTCTTTTAGAGCACCTAGGACTATGGCATTCAGGTGTCTCAATCCTTGAAAATGAGCCTAACTGACCCTGAAAATCAGGTCACTGTTGAAGCTTTTAGACAACGTGGTGCCGTCCTATTTGAGAGGGGACATGGAGATATGCCAGACGGAATGTAGACTTGGCAGCAGATCATCACAGATGTTAATGCAATGGGAGGCCACAGCAGGACATATGACCAAGTGAGTCATAGGGCCACTTACATGATTTCATCTGCACGTCAGAGAGCAGCTGCACTGGGCCATGATCAGATGGGTATCGGGGGGTCCTTCTACAGAGCCACCACTAACAGCAAATGAAGAGTTCCTGCCCACTGTCAAAGAACCTGACAGCTCCCAGGAAAGTGCAGAACAGCATGCCCATGACATTGTTGCTATTGTTTCAGGGACATCAAGCATGTCCCAGGAGGAGCTTATAGGTAGGCTTTTCTATCTCAATTGTTAAATACTGTCGTATAGTAAAACAATTTATAACAATATGTTAATTTTTTGGGAGGGAGGTATTTAAGACTGCTACAGTTACCAACACATTCTGATTACAAGTGGGCTTAGTTTGCAGTAGTCATCCAAGATCTTGTTAACAGTATAATTAATAGACATATAAAGGGGAAAAAGTATTACTCCCTGTGTTACTGTTAACTGTGATGATGTTGTCCTTAGCTTTTGCTTAACTTCTTCCAGGACCAACTGGCACAGGACACCATCATCTGCACATGGTAAGCCAAACATTTTTATGTCAGTACTGATGAGCAGTTCAAAGAAATATTTATTTTATCCATACATGTGATGTGGGTGTCAGGACTGTTGTGTGTATTGCTGTAATGTCTAATAGTGGCAGCACTGTTATTTTGTTAGCATATATTGGACTATAATAGTATAGGTATTAATTGTTCCTGTGTTTGTTGCTAATAATCACAAATGATCCTGACAGTGGAAGTTTGGGACTTCTACCACCTGATGCCAGAATATCGGCAGACTCTGATGATGGTGGCCAGACAGAGGCACAGTCAGGATATGCGTAGGTTGAATCATACTGAGGCTGACATAGAGCCATCCCCTGAAATTCCATCAAACACAGCCAGTAGGCCTACACTTACTCATTCTAGTGAGCCCACAGATACTGGACAGGTAGAGGGTGAGACAATCGATCAGTGAAATGTGGTTACTGTGGCTTCAGTACCTATTGATCCTGTAGCCAAAATGTGGGTGAGGTGTTATGCAGAAGGGTTGTTAGGGGTGCTCAGAGGAAGCCTGCTGTCCATCCTCCACCTGATCCAGGTGTCTCTTCCTGTGCCATTCAATGTATGTTTAGGGCCATCATGAAGGCACAGACATGTTCCCATAAGTGCTCCAAAGAAATGCTTAGGGTTGCAGATGTGGCACAGGCTGACATGCAGGACTACCTCCACCATTTTGCCGATTCAATGGATCTGATGAATGACACATTAGAATGAGAGGTGCCTGTGATGGAATGTCTGCTGGGAGGGGGGCGGCATCCTCATGGGTGTAGGTCAGCCACATCATCTGCTGTTAATGTGTTCATGTCCAATCATGCTCCCATAGTTGCAATACTTCTACTGCTCCATCAGTGGGTGAGCTGTCCACACCCAGATGTGGAAGGCCATGAGGTCATGGTCCTGGGCATACTTATGAGATGAGCTCATCCATCAGACATCAGTTATGTTCAGCTAGCAGCAGTACATCTGACTGCGGGTGTGGTGTGGATATGCCACTGCAACTCCTGGCAGAGACAGTTCTCATGGTTGGGAATGACAACAATGAACTACCATGTCTACCATGCATGGCTCACACCTGTCTCACATACCAAGACACAGAGCTAGCACAGACACTCACACACTAACTTTGCCTGGAAAACCCCTACAGACACACACACACAAACACACACACACACACACACACACACACACACACACACACACACACACACACACACACACACACACACACACACAAAACAGTAACACTGTTCAGCCGTGCAGCTTAAAACTCATTTTGTCTCAATGGTCATTTGTTTCTTTATCCAAATATCTGCAAGCTTCTCTTTCTTACTCACACATAGTCACTGACCTTTTGTCAGCCTAGGCTTCCTGCCCCCCCCCCCCCACACACACACCCTGTGCAAGTGAAGATAACTGTGCCATATCCCTGTTTTGTATCTTTTGGATTCAGGGATATATAAGCTTTGTGTCTAATGCTCAGGATCCATAACTGACGTAGTGCATAGTATATCTGCATTTGTGATGTTGAACTGGTTATTGCACTTAGAAAGTTAGACAGTTGATAGCATCAACATTTTCCACCTTTATTGTGAATGATCTTGTGAGGGTTGTGAAGTCTGAAACTGCAATGTGAATCATTACTTTTAAGGTCTCCCTTTAAAGATTTTCCAGCACAAATGTATCGTGGTGCTAAACTTAGGGCATTCAGTGACCGTCACTACTTTTGAGAGGCATGGCTGTGTGAATCTTTGATGCCTGAGGCATACTACTTAATAATGGACACACATATAAGTCAAATAAGTCTCTTCTGTCAGATGTTAAGGTCATTTCTGCATAAATTTTCCACCTTTTACTTGCTTACTCTACCAAGTAACAAAATGCAAGGATATACCAGTCATTTATATTACTACATAATACACTACAGGTTCAACACTTATCTTGTAAATCCAGTAGTGGCAACAATTTTAGTTCAGGGCTGACTCCATCTGATACAAGCAGCACGCAGCCATTAAAGGTCATGAGTGTTGCCTGGCATCAATGTTACTATAAGTATGTGCATAGGAGGAAGGTTTTAGGCCCTTCGGTGGTGAGTTAGTGTGCTATGCATTGTCTCTTAGCCAATGTGAGGGCATACTGAGCACACCTGCATCTGCCTACATCCACAAGAGATGCTGCTTCCCCTCTTACATCTCAACTGCGTGTGGCTGTGGTGATCTTGGCATTGGTGGTGGGATGTGTGCATCTTCCCCTTGTTGATCCAGCTGAAGCTGTTTTCTCAGGATGATGTTGTGTAGCATGGCACATACTGTGAATATTTCAGCACAAGTCCATGGATTGTACTGCAGGGCTCCCCCAGCTGTATCTACACACTGGAACTGTCACTTCAGCAGCCCAAACACATCCTCTGTGATGTTTCTGGTTTGATCGTGTGCCTCATTATGGTATTCATCAGTGGGTGTGTTTGCATTTTTATTCACTTGTTCTTTTGGTTTGTGACACACACACACACACACACACATACACACATGGCTTGAAACAATCAAAAGATACATCATTTAAGGAGCTGCAAACTAGAAAAATAAGCCTCACAAACTTCTACATGGATAAGATTCTTTTTACCATTTATAAACCATTTTCTTAAATTAGTATGTGAATTTGATTTGACATGAGTCAGTTTCAAATCCTGATTGACTTACAGAGCAGTCTTTATACATTGTCTTATGTTTCCTTCAGGACTGGTGTATCAAAAATAATTTAATTGCACTGGATCTGTGCAACTTCATTGTGTCCCAGTTTTTGGAAGTTCTTCCTTTCATCAATTTTGTATAACTATAGAGTTGGAGTATATCATTTGAAGGAATTATAGTGTCACAGTTGAGGCTTGTCCCCTGCAAAAAAAAAAAAAACTATTTTCAACCTGCACCATTTAGGCAGTGTTATCTGTTTCAATCTGTAGTGATCACAAAAGTACTTTTCCAGTGATCATGTTCGCATCTTAAATAGTGGAAGCTTGTTTATCAGAGTGGAGGAATATTCATTCCCTACCTATTAAATCTATCTTAGTTTTAGCTTGTTCATTAATCATTTAATGATAACCTTGTTTATCCTATTGAGGTATGTAGGGATGCCATACATTATCCAAACAAGCAATGATTATGCAGTACCACTCTACTGCACACTGCAACAATACATATTCATACGTACACTGCACAGACACATATAGAAGTGTAGTACATCGCCAAATTGGAGGCTCTAAATAAATAAATAAATAAACAAATAAATAAGCCTTGTGTAGACACACAGGGAGCCACTGCAATGACAGAGACAATATGGGAAACATACTGGGCAACTATCACACTTAAATCAGGAGCTAGCTTTAAGCTGCCTCAAATAGCTAATACTACATATTACATTTTTTGTTGCTAAAAAATGGATAGATAATTCACCGATGCTATTACTACCCATTCAACTAGATACTATAAAATAGTTGCTACATTGAAAAGGTATTCTATCATTAAACATAATTCTTTGGATTTGCAGGGCACGGCACAAACAATATTTAGAAGAAGCTTTCACTGGAAGATATTTTCTTCGGCATTTCCTGCGTTGTTACCTCACAGCAAGAGGTTCTCCTGTTCAATTCTCGACTGGGCTTGGGAGTGCCTTCTGTGTGGAGTCTGCATGTCCTCCCTGTGGTTGGGTAGTGTTCGAAAGACATGCGTGCGTAAATGGGTGTGCCTTCATTGAAGGTTGGGCATCGAGCTGGCACCTCGGTGTTTCGTAAAAATCTACTGCCAAACATTAGCGGACCGAAGTTCCGCTGTGGCGACCCCTGAAAGCTGAAAGACAAACAACAACAACATGTTCTGCCCTTTGTCTTCTACTTGCGCTCCATATACAGTGGTAGTACTGTCATTAGTCTAAGACACGGTTCACCTGTAGTATGTCTTTGTGGATTGGGTTATTCTACTCTTTCCTTGCTTCCCACCTAGAACATAGACTTTTTGTATAACTCTATAGGTTGCTGTGTCTAAACACAACTGTCTCATTTCTTTGTGATCATATCCTAATACACCATTTTATTTTTATTATTAAAAGGCTGTGGGCACATACATGCTTGTAAACACATATAGTAGGTTGACATATAGCTTCTGGCTTCTAGGGAATTTCAGGTTACATAAGGTAAGCTGAAGTTATCTCCTGGCATTTAATGGTCATATGAAAAACATTGTGGTTAATATACTGCAATGGCATCATCACTTTTGTAGGGCAGTCCTATATCATGTATATTACTTTCATCATTCTGTTCCATAAAAGTTAGGCTCCAAAATATATTAAAAATAAAGACTAATCTATAGTAGATAGTGCAACAAGTTAATATTACTAAAGCTATTGTTTTGTATACTCTGAGCTTGCTGAATTGAAGAGTGAGCTGGTAAAGCTATTTTATTTTACGCCTTTGTTGATTGGGGTAGAGTATTGACAGTAATGGACCATTTTCAGGCATAGTATAGGATTTACATTCAAGATCTAAGCCAAGAAACAAAGGGTAATGCATGTATGTCTGTTATTTACAGTCAGTAAGACAGTGCATTCTTAATTATACAATTCAGTGTTACAATACTTTTTCAGGTATATGTCACTTGTAAGGAATGTTGGGGTGTCACAGAAGAAGAGTAAGAAGGGATGGCACTTCTCTCAACATGATCAATTCCAAGGTGCTGTGCTTATAAGGGGTTTGCAGGTCTGATCTAGGACAACTAAAACCAGCATTTATTTAGGCATATTACAACACAGAGGCTTCTATGAGAAGAAGACTACTAATATGGGTACTACTGTCCAAGCCTGAACTTGAAAAGATTCTTAAAAAGATATAAACTTGACATCCTGATATCAGCTGTAAGCAATATGACAAGCAATCCAAAAGATTTATGTCATAAAAAGAAACCATTCTTTTAGACAGAATAAATCCTAAACACTGATGTAAATTCCACAAACTGAAAAAAAAAACATTCATTCTAGCAGGGGACAAGCCCACCTGCCATGTATTTAGAAGCAAAACCACCTTATTTGTATTATCTCCAAAGTCATACAACACTGGAGAAACAAAGCATGCTAAAGGGCAAACTCTGTTCCTATACCCTATCTGCAGCACTTTAAAGAACAAAGAAAACAACAAATGCACATGAACATAATGACAGTATCTGTTAAACAGGGGCTTCCTACCTTTAAAACATAATGCCCTATGTATCGTGAGTTCCAGAGACTTATGGCGGTATTCATACTTCACACGTACATACAGGTTATGACTGAGAAGCACCACTATGCTTATACGTAAATAAGTTAAGTGCAGCGCATTTATGATGAGTAAGGAACAGTGAAAGTACTTTAAAGAACATGTCCACTTATGTCAAAAGTGTAAATTTAAAGTCAAGAATTAAACAAATGTGAAAGACTATGTGAAAACCATAAACTCTGTATTACTTCTTTCAATTTCTCCAAGTCTTTTGGGTTTCTAATACAATGACAGAAATGGATTCCATTCAAAAAAGTGAAAGCACGATCAAAGTTCATGAAATTAGCATTCTTTCAATCTTTGATGTTAGCCAGAAGTGCTCTTCACAGCACCCACAATTTTCCCAGTATTGACTCCTCCTGCAATTCATTAGGAGTTACATGTATCAATAACATATCTAAGTACTACTGTAAATTATTTTTTTACAAGACCAGTTGCTCCTACTATGAATGGAACTGTCTGGGTATCCTTCCACACTGCCCTTATTTCTTACTGCAAATCCTGGTATTTTATGACTTTGTGTCTCTCTGTATGTAAGACACTGTAGTCACTGGGTGTAGCAATTTCAGTGATCAATGCTACCTTTATCTTTTCATGGACTACTATATCTGGTTTTCTCGCATCTATACTTTTAACTGTTGGTAATGGGTTATCCCATGTAATATAAACTTCATCATTTTCTATGATGCTTTGTGGTTCATGTTTGCAATGTTTTTCATCCACTTCAATACCATAATGTTTGCACAATCCCCAATGCAACAGTCTTGTCACATTATTATGCCTTTCAGTATACAGTCCTCTTACCATTAGTATATCACAACTAACAACAAATTTTGTAACTCTTCCCAATTCTGTTTTACAAAACCTACATTTGTCTGTTTCTCCCACATGTGCAATGGACTTTGTAAACCAGCAGGTATGTAGTTCAACATCTTGGGCCATCAGTATTAACCTTTTGTCTTTTGGTTTAAATTCACCTCTCCTTAACCATTCCTGTATTAGATCCTGATCAACATGAGGTTGTTCCAGGAGTTTTTTGTACTTGCAACTATATTTATGCGTTTTCCACATTTCTTGCTTTCACATCTGAACCTTCACCTTATATTCTTTCTTTTCTTTTTTAGCACATTCAGTTGCTGCTCGATTTTTATCTACTTCTGGTTTGATTTCCATTCCCGCATGACAATGATATAGCAGGGAAGTCATCTTAGACTTACTCTCCTCATGTTTTAAAACTTTAACTATGTTTGGGTCTCGTGAGGCTAGCAGATATGTATGCAGTCCTACAATTGAAAATCTATACATGTAATCAACTTTAACGAGGCTCATACCTCCTTAATAGCAATTCCAAATATGTCTGTAGCACTTGTTTGGTATACACTGAATTTTAAAATCATTTGATAATCATGAAGCATCCTTCTTGTTTTCCTGTCTGACCCAATACCTTTTGGGGATAGTCAGTCACTCCAGAATTGTAAATTAGGGCAGGAAGAGTAAGTTAGTTTATAGCTTGGACTTTGTTCCTAGATGTCAGTGCTGTTTTCAGTATTAATTTTACTCTTCTAAAATATTCCTTACTAAATTTTATTTGCATTTGTTCATGTTTTATTCTTGATACTCCATCATTTCCCAAATATTTATACACACCGTCTTGCTGAAGTTCTTTTATATCACATTCCTGTCCCAGACTGATGTCTTCTTGGTGCAGCAGCTTCACATTCCTGTCCCAGACTGATGTCTTCTTGGTGCAGAAGCTTCACATTCCTGTTCCAGGCTGATGTCTTCTTGGTACAGCAGCTTCACATTCCTGTCCCAGACTGATGTCTTCTTGGTGCAACAGCTTCACATTCCTGTCCCAGACTGATGACTTCTTGGTGCAACAGCTTCACATTCCTGTCCCAGACTGATGTCTTCTTGGTGCAGCAGCTTCACATTCCTGTCCCAGACTGATGTCTTCTTGGTGCAGCAGCTTCACATTCCTGTCACAGACTGATGTCTTCTTGGTGCAGCAGCTTCACATTCCTGTCACAGACTGATGTCTTCCTGGTGCAGCAGCTTTACATTCCTGTCCCAGACTGATGTCTTTTTGGTGCAGCAGCTTCACATTCCTGTCCCAGACTGATGTCTTCTTGGTGCAGCAGCTTTACATTCCTGTCACAGACTGATGTCTTTTTGGTGCAGCAGCTTCACATTCCTGTCCCAGACGGATGTCTTCTTGGTGCAGCAGCTTCACATTCCTGTCCCAGACTGATGTCTTCTTGGTGCAGCAGCTTCACATTCCTGTCCCAGACTGATGTCTTCTTGGTGTAGCAGCTTCACATTCCTGTCCCAGACTGATGTCTTCTTGGTGCAGCAGCTTCACATTCCTGTCCCAGACTGATGTCTTCTTGGTGCAGCAGCTTCACATTCCTGTCCCAGACTGATGTCTTCTTGGGGCAGCAGCTTCACATTCCTGTCCCAGACTGATGTCTTCTTGGTGTAGCAGCTCACATTCCTGTCCTAGACTGATGTCTTCTTGGTGCAGCAGCTTTCCTGCTTTAAAGGTCGCATTTCTATATCTATCAAGCCCAAATGATATTCTTATATCATATGAAAAAGTTTTGACTACTTGAAGTTGTGCTTATAGCCCCTCATTTGATGAACTATACAGTTTTAAATTATCCACAATAAGAACATGAGAAATCTTTACACTTTGTTGTTTTCTGGGAGCCAAGTTGTAGCCACCACATAATCTGTTCAGTTAACGGCAAGACAAAAGAGCAGCTGTGACAAAGAGTTACCCTGGAATACCACCCTTTGAATTTTTATCCCTGGAATAATAATTTGGCCTTTATCATGGTTTAACTGCAAAGTAGTTTGCCATGGTTTTATGGTCATTATAACATAATTGATCAGTGTAAGGTGTATCATATAGATTTTTAAGCACTCTTTTGTCACACAAATGTGGGATACTGTCAAATGCTTTTTTGTTGTTTCTCCATTCCATACATAGATCCTTCCCCTTTTTACACTTCTCCATTATGACTTTATTTAACAATGACTAATCCTTTGTTCCATATGACATTCTTTTTCAACCCTTTTGTTCTGTTGTCATGATTGAGTTTTCTTCTAAATGACTATAAACTGTCGACATCCACTCTGGTGTATACTTTATATGTCATTGGAAGCCAAGTTATCGGTCTATAGTTTTTAGGATAGCTTGCAGATTTATTTTTCCTATTGTTAACCAGGTTAGCATCTGTCGAGGTGTGTATATAAATAATTCTTACTCATGGCTAAATCTTCATATAAAGATGTTAATACTTTTAGCCAGAAGTCAGGTGCTGCATCTGGGCCTAGGAATTTTCAGTTAGAAGGTTTTCTTAACTTTGTTTCAATTTCTCTGGCCATTACTTCATCCAATTTTATATCTTGCACATTTGAACTTTTTATTCTTTCTTTTACTACTTCTTCTATCTATTCAGCATCTTTGTTATGCTCCACAGGATCTTCATAAATATTTTACCAGAATGTATCCATTTCTTCTTTTTTGGTGGTGTTTCAATTCCTTTTGCCTTGTTTACAATTCCTCTTTAAAACTTGTTTGGGTCATCAGTAAATTGCTTATTTAGAATACCAAAAGCATAGTAGAACACAAACTAAGCTTAGTACCTGAGAAAAATTCTAGCAGCCACCTAGGCAAGGCTTTAGAGGGTCTATATTATATCCTCGAATGCTTAAAAAAGTGAACGCAGATTGATTGAACTTATTTTCGTGAAACTGTAAAATATCGAAGCAGCAGAAACTCGAATTTTTTCCTAGGGAAAGAATTTGGTTGTCCGTTTCTGTTGCTTCGGTATTTTCAGTGTTACGGTGGAAAGTTACCGGTCGGATTCAGGTAAGTGTGCGATTGTATGGATGTGAGTGTTAGGGTCATTTAGGTGAGCTTGGGTTAGGGCTCAGGTTAGGTGTGTGTACGATTGAGTGGACATGAGGGTTAGGGCGGATTTAAGTGAGTTAGGGTTAGGGAGTGGGTGAGGTGAGTCTGCGATAGTGACGGACCTTAGGGTTTGGGTTAAGGTAAGTGGGTAGTTAGTGGTCAGTGCATAGTTTAGTGTAGGGTTAGGTATCAGATTTTAGGTGTATGTGTGTGGATTTCTGTTTGTTTGGTGTGCTTGTGTTGTGTGTATGTGTTTTGGATCAGCGATTTTTTTCCTTGGGAAAAAAAATCGCTGATCTGACAGTTTGAGATTGTAAGCTTTCGCTTAAATTAGGTCTATCAATCAGCGTTCGCTTTTTTAAGCATTCGATGATATAATATAGACCTGGCTCTAGATACAGCTTGTATTTTTGAGGGCTTTCATTCTTTAATAGTAAAAACAAGAAATTTATTAGAAAATACAAGTCAAATGTGAAAAGCCGTTTAAAAAGAAAGACAAAAAATCATGACTAAACACTACCAATCATTAAATAGTGGGTGTTATCCCTAAAGGAAATACATGAACTGAAATTTAAAGTGCAAGTGAAGAATTAGGTTCATAGGTTCATAGGTTTATATATCTTGTTTTTCCGAAAGGGTATGACTATATTTTTTTTTTTAACTAACCCATGGCCATGGCTCACACCAGCTATCTGTTTCTGTGAGTCCCCTGGAAGGATATCAGTGTCCGTGTGCACTTTTTGCACTGGCGCAGTTTGCTGAGAAGTAGATGCCAAACAATAGGGGGCCAAGGACCAATTACTAAATAATGTCATATAATTTAAAATATAAAAAAAACTATCAGCATAACTTTTTCATCAGTAAAAAAGCACTTTATGTTTATATTAATCCAGGATCACGATAGGCTCTAAACTAAATTTGCCATGCAGATTCATGTCATTCAAGCAGACTGTTACTGTCAACACAAAAATTCTGTGTGCGTACAAAATCTAAAACAGGAAAGTGAACTTCTTAATGTCACTACATAAAAGAGCACGTTTGGCAAGTGCATTATTTGGATCTTCCCTGCTTGTAGCCAAGATGTTCTCATAGATTCTCCTTGACAAACATCTTATAGTCTTGCCAATGTAAAAGCTTTCACAGGACTCACAGAATGCCAAGTAAATTAATAACGTTGAATTACAGTCAAATCTTTTGTTTGCCCAAATGTAAATACCCAGTAGTTTGAAATACACTGAGGGTGAATGAGCAATGCACCTACATAGCTTACACCTTCCACAATGAAAGGTGCCTGCCATGTGCTGAAGGTGCAAGCTGAAAGGGGCTGTACATTCAAAGCTAGGTTTCAAATTAAACAGGTATTTTGTAGGAGAAAAAAAGGTTCATCTCCAAACACATTGGCAAGATCAGTATTGTCCAATATAATTTTCCAGTGGTTAGTGATGTCTCTAATAATGGGCATGTCAGCAGAAACAGGGATAGGAAAAGCTTGCTGAAAGTGGACATGACTGGTAGATGTTAACACATCTTTTACATTGTTGACCAAAGAGATTGCTGAAGAAATATTACCCAGGATAGGTCGAGCTTTATGGTCCCTAAGCAATGCAACTTTATTTTCAATGCTAGCTAACCAGGCATGACTGTAACTTTGATCAATAAAGAAATTCTGAGTTTGGAAGTTTTGTCTAGAAAAATATCATTTTTAGTAGTCACTCTACTAAGCCTGATTAGTTGGCCCTTTACAACACCCCTTTTCATATGTGATGGATGTAAACTGTCCCTGGGCAGGTAATGGTTAACAAATGTTTCTTTCCAGTAAATTTTACTTGCAGAGGACATTCAAAAGACATTAAAGCTCAAAGAAATGCCCAAGTAATTGATGCTTTTACCGTAGCCAATGAATGTAAACATGAGGAAGTTCATACTGGTGTTAAGATATTCTATGAACAGCAGAAAATCATCATAGGTACCTTTCCAAAGCAGGAATAAATCATCAATGTATCTGTGGTAAAACAAAATGTTTTCAAAACAAAATGTTTTCAAAAGACGGTGAGACTTGATGGAGTTCTGCTCCCAGCATGCCATGACTAAATTCAGAAAGACTGGAGCCACAAGAGCACCCGTAGCAATTCTAAATATGTTTGTAGTACTTGCCCAAAAAAACAGAAAAGGCTGTTGTCTAACACTAACTCAAGTCATGAGCAAACAGTGTTGATCGCATCATTATTTAAGTGTGTTCAGCACTTTTAGCAATGATAATATCAACACTGTTTGCTCATTACTTGAGTGCACAATAGATCCTGATCTGTTCTGATACTGTGCATTGCTTTTATCACTTCTATCCTTCTGAGTATTTTTGTGGATCTGTTCTCTGTTCTCTATTGTTCTACCAGTGATACTTCTTGTCTTAATTGCATTATATTTTTCTCTGTTCAATACTTCCATGGTGGCATTTGATTTCTCTCTTTCCTTTCCCTTACTACCCTGTGTTCTGTGGTAAGGCTTTATCAGTTATTAATTTAGCTGCACAGTAATATAGCCTATTTACTCCTGTTATATTGCATTAATTTCTATAAACAGTCCTAATTACTGTGCTCATTTGTTTTATCAAACTTCTAACTTTTGGGGTTTTAATGACTTTCTACAGTCTATTTCTTTCATTGATCTTAATATGTCTGCCCATCTCTATTAAATCAAGCACTTCTTTTCTTACAGAATTTTCTTCTAAACTGAGGGCAAATTCTTTGTTTTCCATTTCCTGTGGGCATTCTACAGAAAATTTCAGAGCATCTTTTGTACCTTGCCTTAGACATCTTTTTGGAAGTATAAAACCTGAATATTATACTTTCCTTCATTACAGCATCAAGGATACATTTTTTTTTATGGGGACGGTATGTGGTAAATGAACAGTTTTTAGAAGCTTTTTAGTAGGTGGAAGTGACAAGGTATGTCAAAGAAGGGTAGATGAGCACAGATTACACTGTATTGCTGTTCTAACTGTAATACATAAGACTCTGTTTTGTTTTATCTGAATATGTTGACGTATTGCCTTAATTGAGCATAGCCATGCATTCTTGCTATATGCTAATAAAGGCATGGACGCATTGCAGACAGTTCTGTACTCTGAGGCCATCCACAGCACATTCACAGGTGTCTGACTCCACATTCATGAGCATCCCAAACCATTCTTCATCAAAAAGTGGCCATACATGTTCGTGTATTATTATGATTTCTAGAGGTGAACATAAAATACCCTAATTTGCATACAGTACATGTAAATAGACCTGAATTTATGCAGAAATATCACCACACTAATTTGCCATTATTCAAGTTAGATGGGAAATGTCTTAGGAGCAGAACAGACATTGTAAAGTAAGGAAACAATAACAAAAATTTTATAACGTAATAACAAGCACTTACAAATTGAAAACAGTATTGAGTTAAAGTACAGAAATGTTGTTAATAATATCATGTGCATGTTATGACTGGTATTGATGAATAATGTAAACTTGTTATTTGGAAGTGGGGATTTAGTACAGCAGCACTGCCAATGATTAATGATCACGGAGGAAAATCAGTACTTTTTTGCTGTGCAGTGATTGTGTATACAGGACAGAAATGCAGTCATTCAGTTCTGAAGGATTGCACTGGTAAGGATTTCTGACGGAGAGTGATGAATGAAAGATTCTACCAATACAAGACCTTGGTGGGCGGGTGTGTCTGTTAAAAACATGTTTTCTTTCTTTATTTCATTGAATGAAGTGCATTTCATGTTACAGCACAACTTCACCTGGCTGGATCTGTTTAATTTGTATGTTATGCTGCCAAATTAAGCTATACACGTCTAGCTATTGATAACCTGCTTTTGGCCTGGGTAATGGATGAAAAAGGTCCTTGGACCACTACATATGCTGGCAGACAGAAGTTATATAATAGAATGAATGAACGAATAAATGAATAAACAAATAAATAAATATGTACATTTTTAGTCTGCAATGTCTCCAAAATGCATGGTGGATATCTACCGGAGTACAGTACTGGTGTCTGCAGAATTCATGAACAGAATCACATGTATAACTGTACAGGAGTTGCATGGGGGAAGCGTGAAGTATGTTTATAACTATGTGGTTTGTGTCACCTAACATTTTTTCGGGGGTGGCAGGCACATAAGGTCATTGTTGCGCAGTTTGAATGATGCTTACAACCAACATTTTTTGGTGTATGACTGTAGCCTTTTTTCTTGTTTTTATTATGCAGTAATGATGCAAAACAATGGATCAAGGAAGAGAAAGGATAACTTCAGCTATGTGGAAAATTGCGTCATCATGGCAGTCCTTAAGACATATGGAAAATCTGTTTGGTAAAGGGAAACCAAAAGAAGATGAGAGAGAGAAAAAAGCCTGTAATCAAGTTGTCCTCCATATTTATGCAGTGGGTGTAAGAAACTGCACATTAACAGAGTACAAAAACAGTGCAAATGATATGGTAGAATGGGCTAGAAACAAGACATGGTAGAATGCAATTGCCCATACCATTACTCGGGTGGTCTCCAACAACTATTCAATTAACATCAAATGAGGAATACTTTCTCTCTATCCATGGGGATGACTATGACACAGAAGATGAAGGCATTGGAATAATCAGAGGTCATGTGGGCACTGGCTGTTACCAGTGTCTGCTGCAGCAACACCTGCCTGCTCATGAAGGTTGTTTTCATGTATTCAAATACAGAACTGAATGTTGACAATGAATGCTTATGTTAAACAAAGGACAGTTGCTATTACTAGGTGAACATTCTACATCAGCACAGAATAGCAATTAAGGCAGTATACATTGTAAGTGTCCCAACACCCCCTTAAAAAAACATACAGTAGAATCAAATACTTCATTATGAGTAATGTTTTCAAATATTTTTTACAGGGTCTGAATCAGAAACAAACACCAAGGAATGATAACAAATATGTATCAGCCATTTTCCTAGGCCTCTCAAAAGCATTTGATATGGTCTCCCACTCCATTCTACTAGACTCACTATCATTATCCTTCAGCTCCTCTACTATAGCCTGGTTCAGAAGCTACTTATCTGACAGGCACCAATCAGTCCAGTGGAAAGAAACTCTGTCTGCACAACTTCCAACCACCATAGGAGTCCCACAGGGCTCTATACTGGGCCCGCTATTGTTCTCTATTTTCACAAGTAACCTCAATAGCGCTAAACAACATGCCACACACATACAATATGCGGATGATTCAACCCTGATCTGCTCCGCCTCATCTCCCACCACCCTACATACACTCACTCAAGATACCTTTAACTCAGTAGAAAAATGGATATCAGGTATCCAACTAATTCTAAATCCCAAAAAGACAAAACTGATATTATTTACCCGTAATAGATAAAAAAAAAAAACCTTTACCTTAATATCTAAGGATGGCACCACCATCTCCCCTTCTAACCACACCAAACTTCTGGACATTGAAATAGACTATAATCTCCACTTTGATGTTCACATCTCACATACCATAAAACTAGAACACAAAAAACCTAGGCTCCCTATACAGGCATAAGTCCTTTCTCTCACAAAATGCAAGAGTCACTCTTGCACAAAACCACCTCCTCTCAACTCTATTATACGCAGCACCAATCTTTACCCAAATCAGACAATGTGAACTAGTCAGACTAGAATCATGCTACAATAAAATAGCCAAGTTTGCTAGTAACTCAACCTATAGAACCCATCACTGTGCTGCACTAAAAGAACTAAAATGGCTTGAGCTACCACAGCTACTTAACTATCACCAGCTGGGCACAGCCTACAATATTCTCAAATATCCTGAAAAAAAACCCTCATTATCCAACCTATTTACTGTCTATTCTGCAAACCGGTACCTAAGGTCCAGTGAAAAATTTCTGCTCTCCATCACCAAGGCTAACAATAATGCAGGGAAAGCACTCTACTCCCACACTGTTGCCAGAAATTGGAACTCTCTTCCCCTATCCGTGTCCACTGCCCCCTCCACATCCATATTCAAAAACTCCCTCAAATCGCACCTTCTTAGTACCTGGTTATGCCCTTGTATCACATAACCCTACCCATACTACTATTAACTCCCCAAACTCCTCTCTGATCACATGCTGGATCTCTGATCCCCTGTAGGCTTGGTCATCTGAAAGGATACTTTTAACTGTATAACTGACATTGTCTTTTTACCCATGTTCTATATATTCTTTTACCTAGAGTGTTTTATTAATTTCTTGTTATATTACTATGCTCAGCATATATAATAAACCTGTTTTGTTTATTATGCTGGATGTACTGTAACTGACATTGCCTTTTACCTATGTTCTATATCTTCTTTTACCTGGAGTGTTTTTATTCATTTATTGTTGTATTACTATGCTCAGCATACATGAAGTAACCTGTTTTGTGTATTATGCTGGATGTACTGTATGTGTATAACTTGATGCTGGAGCTTTTCTCCCCGGGCCTCTGCTGAAAATGGACCTGGTGCCAGTTGGAATTTCCCAGTTAACAAATGTAAAATAAATAAATAATAAATATGTAGGATATTAGCAGAATGGTCGTTGGGGATATTGATGATGAAAACATTGTTATATTTATCAGGCAACCGAAGTAAACTGGTGTGCAATCCCCAAATTTAATGGAAAGATCTCACACCCTACAACATGTTTGCAACTCTGTAGGAAGTGAAATTACCTGAAAAAGGCATGTACATGCTAACATTTACAAGTATATGCATTCCATCTTTGTAATAGTACTGCTTAGAACCTCTGGGAACTGTGCAAAGAAATCTGTATTACATAACATGACATTAACACCAGTACCCTAAGCATTAACACTCCCCACTGTTGGCAGTTACCTACACCGGAAAAGTATTAGCACACAACTTTTCATGGAAACACATTAATGATAAACTTACACATTTAAATGAGTTATCTTGCCACATAAACTAACACTGCTGCCACTTCATCCTTCACCACTCCACAAATGATGATATTTTTTGCCTCTGAAGTCACAAATTACTGTGTGTGACAAAATAAAAATAATCTGATGTACAGTATTTCAGCAAACATACTTTAATATGAGGGTAAATTGAAAAATATAAAAAAATATGTTTTTATTCAAATGTAATGCATAAAATTAGCTAATACTGAAATAACTGCTTTTACTAATCATACTAAATGAGGACATCCAGGACATACATATTTATGTACATCACATCTAAATAATTTATTTTGCAAAACAGTTAAAAAAGTGATTTTGACTTATATGATACCTTACATCACTGAACAAGAGTCAGTATACAGTAAGGCAGTACTTCTACAAACAACTATATGAATAGCTGGTATAAAATAGAAAAAGTTTAAGATGAGAAAGAATGCTATTTGAAGAGTGACAGCAGACCATGCACCACAGAGTATAACCCACAGATGTCACTGCATGCATTAATTATACTCTATGTATTTTTTACAAGTAAGGAAGCTCTGACCTGAATATCATGGTCCATAGTTCTGGACTAGATGCCACATATTTACTTATGCAACCAAATGCCATGCAGAAGCCTACTGCATGGGAGCCCTTACTACTGCTGCAAGGTGGCTGTCATTAGTTATGGTGGGATTGGAGTGCAGAGCTATAGTGACAACATGGTTCATTTTGCCACCAAACCAGTGCAAGATCATGTTATAGAGAATGCAACATGCAGTAAATATCCTGTATGCAGTACGTGGATCATACTGAAGGGCACTCTCAGACTTATCTAGGCACCTGAAATGGCTTTTCGGGAGGCTAAAGACCCTCTTAATGACAATACAGGTCTGGGACAGGGATGTGTTAGATGTGTCTTCTTAAGCTTCACTTCGGTTTCTCACTGGCATCATGAGCCATGGCTCCAGTAGATATTCAGAATCAGCTGAAAAATAAGAGAAATAAAGAAATAGAGAAAAGGGGAGAGAGAAAACAAAGAAAAGGTTTTGTAAGTATTCAGCCATACATTTTAGCATGAATAGCAACTTATGTACAATATTAAAAGAAATCTTCTTACCAACAAGATAACCACTGGGTGTCCTACCAGGCATGAGGAGAAGTTAGAGTGAGCTTGTGTACCAGATATAAGAATTATGTGCAATACCAGTATGGTGGGCAGTAATGTTGGTGATGCACCCCCATGCATCACACAATACCTGACAGTTGATGGAATGATAGCTCTTACTATTGTGGTACCACTCCACCTGTGGACCACAAGGGTCCATAATTGCAATATGAGTGTACTCTATCACACCAAGTACCTCAGGGAAATATGCCATCCCATAAAAAGCACACATAGTCTTGGCTCAGTCCTGATGTGACACCAGGAAACAGATGTACTGATCCACATGTGCCAAGAGTGCAGTGTCATCAAGGTGATATCCTGTGACGTCCCCAACATGTCCTCACTTTTTTTTCTAGAAGGTACCCATGGCAAGTATAGAAAGGCTATACATACCATAGTGTCCACAGGGATAGGAAGTCCATGCATTCCTCCAGTACCCCTATGGGGGTCACACATACCCACTAAGACCCTTATAATGTTCCTGTCTGCTCTGAACCTGTCAGGTATCTCCTGATTATTCATTTTATCTATCAATCTATCTTCCATCAATCTATTATTTATCCTTTGTTGAAAGGGTTCATCTCACTAGGTTAGTAGCCTCTTTTCAGGGGAGACCCAAGATGGTATTTATATAGCAAGGGCATTGGGGAACTTCCCCAATTTTTTCATTGTGAGAGGGAATGTTTTTGCTGCTGCACTTCCTGCTTCTCTTCCTGGCATGGTGGCAGCTATGATAAGCTTTGCAGTAATTGAAGGAGAAGAAAGGTGCTCTGTTGGTGATAGCAGTGTGGTTCTGTGAGTGGATAGTACAAATAGTCAGCATCTAGCTGACTTTAAACTTCAAGATTTTGAAGAAGTTGTTGTACCTGAAACTGCTTTTGGATGTTTAAGTGATGAAACACTAGTTGGTTTATTGAACAAAGGTGATCCTAGAGAAGAGTCTGATATTTCATGGTCTGGACATGACAGAAAAGGTTTTTGAAATGGACAGTGAGTTAGATAGAAAGGAAATGGACATAAGGTTACAGGCGGGATGCAATCTGTTAAATCATATGTTGATGAGCTGGAAGAACAAAACGTACTGTAAACGTATTTTAAAAAAGGGTTTATTGTTCAGATAAGAAAGAAGAAATAACAGATATTTAGTATGAGAATCAAAAAGCATTAGATACTTGATTCATTTGGAGAAAGAGGTATTTGTGATGAGACTGAAAACTAAATTTAAAGATTTTTCTTTAATTGTGAATAAGTTAAGGACTGTTACTCCTGGACTCAATTAAAAAAGTATTTGTTCAATTTTGCTGTGATGAAAATAAGTTAAAAGATGTAAAGAATTATTTTTCATTTATGTGTTATTCAGTTTCTGATATTCTAAAATTTAAAGATGAGATGGGGACTTTGAATGGGGCATGGGAATTATATGTCATTTTTAAATATGTAAAAAGATGTGATATTCACCAAGTGTTATATATGAAGATTGTAATAAAGGAAAATAATAGATTTATGGAACAGATGAAAACTTTTTTGGGGGTTCAATCATTTGATAATGAGTGTACAAAATAAGATGTAAACAATGTGAGGAAAAGGTCATAGTGAAGGGAATTTTTGGTTTGATTGCAAAAAAAATATGCAACATAATATTGAGCAGGATGATGAAGAACGTACTGTAATATCTGAAAGAAAGGAGGAAATAGGGTAGAAGGTGTTAATGAAAAAAGGATAAAGTAATAAATGTTATAGTTCAGGTAACTGCACTGAAAGTATTGAAAATTAAGAAAGTGATAAGTCAGCTGTTTGTGAAGAAGTGTAAAGGATGTTAGGAAAAGAAATGTAATAGGTGCTAGGTTAAGGGTAAGGAAAATAGGATTTTAAAATACATCACCAAAGATAGAGAGACATAAGGACTAGTTTTAACTGTGTTTTGGTTAATGAAAAATAGTGAAAAAATCTGATTCTGAAGCTCGAGGTATAGTTCTGCGTAAACTCAGAAAAATATTAAATTGGGGAAGGACAAAATGAAAATTTAAAATACTTCCCTTTAACTTAAGAAGGAAATGTAATAATTTTAGAGTGCTTTCAGTAAATGTAAATAGTATTATTAATATTATAAGAAGGATAGTGATACTGGACTGGTGTGCTAAATGTGATGTAGATATTATTCTAATGTAAAATTCCTGTCAAGTGAGGACAATGTGGGATGGAAGAATAATATGGAATTTAAAAAATTAATGTTGTTCTGGAGTGGCTGTCAAAACAGTAAAATTATTAGATGTAACATTGATAAGGATGAGAATATTAAGTGTTGTGAATGTGATGGAGAGATATGTTCATAGAATTATAGCATTATATGTATACACAAACGGAAAGGAAATAGAAAAACTATTTCATCAAATATTAGATTATGTGGTGGTTAATGTGAACATTATTACTGCAGGGAACTTTAATTGTAATTTAAGGGAAAAATGTAAAAAGAAAGGGAAATATATTAAACAAATACAAGAAGTGATAAAACGTGGTAAGTTAGCCGTGTGGCATAAAGGTCAGTGGACTTACAGAAGAGATGGATCTGAACTTGATGATTTTGTACCAGTGGAAGGTTTAGGTATGGCAGACAATGATGAAGTATAGACAGGTTTTTCAGACCATTTAGCAATATGGATAGAGATGATGGAATAAAGTGATTATATTAAAAAAGGAAAGGTAATTAAGAAAAGAATAAATAAGAAATGGTGGGATGCATTTGGAGAGTGGAAAGCATTGCAGTTATGGAGGAATCATATAACCATGTAGGACTTTTATAAACATTTGTATGAATCTTGGATTGAATTTAAAAAGAAGTATAAAAAGTATTTTTTCAATGGCAGGGTGATGTAAGAAAGGAAGAGAATGTGAAGTAATGAAAATGTATAGAAATATATTGGAGATTTTAGACAGGACAAAATAATGGGCCAGATTCAATAAAGCCTACACTAAGTGTATATGATATGTATTCAAAAACATTCTTAGCACGTTTGTGCTTTCTAGTCACTCATAAAGATCACACAAAGTGTACATGTAGTCTACACGTTGTGGTAACCTTTACGAATCCCTGTCAATATTTAAAGCTGCAAGAATATCAATAAAAAATTTATAATTAGGAGGAGGAAAGTATGAGTTATGTCTGTTTTGTCTGTTCACTCAGAAAAGTGTACACTTAGTGCACACCTGGTGTATGCATTATTGAATTCCAGGGTGTATTATGATATGGAATAGGAAATACATAAAAAACATTGAGAAAAAATAAGACATTATTGTTTAAGCAGAGATATTATTGATAAGGGAGAGTGGATGAGTTGTCTGCATATTTGGGTAAAACATTAACAAAGGATATTAGTATAATGAGGAAGGTGAAAAATATAAAAGGAGAGGTAAAAAGAGTAAATTGTTAGTATTGTAGTACAGCATGTAGAATATATATATATATATATATATATATATATATATATATATATATATATATATATATATATGGTTCCCTATCAGAAGCCTGAAACACTATAAGCCTGAAAATCAAAATCCTGAAACCAAAAGCCTGAAAATTCAAAATCCCGAAAACCCAAAATCCTGAAACTCAAAATCCTGAAAACACAAAATGGACATACTGACGTCATTGTGGCTTTGCTATTGTTAGCCCTGTGGTGTTAGGTCATGCGTTGGGTTCAGGTAATTGTGCGGTTGGTTTTATGTTAGGGTTAGGGGCGGTTTAAGTGAGTTAGGGTTAGGGCGCAGGTTAGGCATGTATGCAATAGTGACAAATATTGGGGTTAGGGGCGGTTTAAGTGAGTTAGGGTTAGGGCGCGGGTCAGGTGAGTGTGCGATAGTGACGGACCTTAGGGTTAGGGTTAGAGTCAGGGTCAGTTGGTAGATATTAGTGTCTTTATAGTGACATATTAGCATTATTTGTGTTTTCAGGATTTTGAGTTTCAGGATTTTGGGTTTTCGGGATTTTGAATTTTCAGGCTTTTGGTTTCAGGATTTTGATTTTCAGGCTTATAGTGTTTCAGGCTTCTGATAGGGAACCATATATATATATATATATATATATATATATATATGTGTGTGTGTGTGTGTGTGTGTGTGTGTAAAATGAAAGAAAATAAAAACAGAATGAAAGTAAAAATAAAATTCAAGAATGAGTTTGGGAAGAGTATGAAAAAATAAATTACTATTAGTGAATTGGATGAAGTACTTAGGAAAGAAGATCTTGATTCAGAATCAGGTCCAGATGGTATAGGGTAAGAAATGTAAAAGAAATTAAAGGAGTGGCAAAACAGTGTTTTGTAAACATTTTAAATGAATGGATGAAAAGGGGGTTTGTATATGAAGAGTTATGCAGTGGGATATTAAAATTTGCACTGGAAGAATAATGAAAAGGGTGAAATAAAAATGTAGACCTATCAGATTAAACAATACAGATTATATTTTTGTGAGAATAATTCAGAAAATGGAAAAAGAATTAAGGACATTATAGAACAAAGTATTTATGGTATAAAAGGGAAGGGATGCCAGGAATTATTACTGGTGGCTCAAGAAATTGTGGATGATATTATAAGTAAAAGATAAGACGTGAAACTTATGGTAGGTGATATTAATAAGGCATTTGGTACAGTAGGACATGATGCTTTGTGTGATGTTATGGAAAAGTATGGAATGGGTAACAGAATTGGAAGGGTATGTCAGCATATCAAAATAACAGAGTGAGAGTGTTAGTGAATGGGTGGCTGAATAGAGAAATATTTGTGAAGTGTGGGTATAAGATGTCACATGAGTGGGATATTGTTTGCATTCATAGGTTCATAGGCTGATACTAGGCTATCTGCCCTAGGGCATTTATAAACCTACCCAGAGTGTGTTTGGCTTTCGCCACCCTTTTTGATTAGTTGACTGTGCCTCTGTATAGTAGGTCACAGAAGATAGCCCTTTTAAGGTTAGTTTACTGTGCCTCTGTCTAGTAGAGACACAGAAGAGATCCCAGGGGTAAACCTACGATCTCCCATCCACTCATCAAGATTTCTCTTGAAGAGGGTCATTGAGGGGCTCTGCCTAACATGGATTGGGATTTTGTTCCAGAGTGAGGGGAGCCTCTGGGATATGAATCTGTCCCTCCAGCATGTCCTATTTATTTCTGTGATGAGGTTTAAGTCCCTGGAGCATGTAGCTCTAAAGGATTTGGATTTGCTGAGGTGGAGCATGTCCATTAATTCTGGGTTGGACATGGCTTTATATGTCAGGCACAGATCACCTCTGAGTAGGCGGTAAGCAACCGAGTAGAGCTGGAGTTTCATTAGCCTAACTGCGTGGGGCATCTGTTTGAGTCCCTTGATCCTCTTGGTGAGGTCCATTTGGGGTCTTTCCAGTTGCTGCAGGTGTCAGGTAAGGTACATCCCAAATGGGGCATTTTATTCAATTATGGGCCTGATGAGTGATGAGTAGAGGGGCACAATGACCTCTCTTGATCTAGACGTGAACCCTTTCGTGATAATGTGGGCTATATAGAAGGTCTTTCAAACCACTTTGGCAACGTGATTGTCAAATGAGAGATTGCTATCTACTTGGGTCCCCAAATCCCTAATTACTTCTTCTGTACTTAATGGATTACCACCTATGTGGTAATTTGTGGGCACTTTGTTTTTCCCAAAGGGAATGACTATGCACTTTTTGGCATTTAGCTTTAGGCCATGGCTCTGGCACCAGTTATCCATCTATGTGACACCCTTTTGGAGGATGCTTGTGTCAGTCGGTGAGTCGATTATGGCACTCAGTTTGCAGTCATCTGTGAACTTAGTCAGCCATAGTCCTCCCATGTTAGCCTGTACCTCAGGGAAATATATACCGAACAAGAGAGGTCCCAGGACTGAGCCTTGTAGGATCCCACTTATAATTGGTTTAAAGTCTGACATGGCACCTGCAATTCTGACAACGTGGGTTCTATCCTTGAGCCAGTTTGCAACCCATCTTGTGACATAGGGGTTGATATTTAAGTTGGTCAGCTTATTTATGATGCCCAAGTGGGGTATTGTGTCAAAGGCTTTTGCAAGGTCCAGGTAGGCTGTGTGGACTACCTTCCCTTCATCTATGGCCTCGTTGACTGTTTTGAAGAAGTCTACCAGGTTCCAGAGGCAGGATCTGCCCTTAACAAAGCCGAATTGGGAAGGATCCAGTGTTTGGAGGTTCCCAATGTCTTTGTTTATGAGTTCCATGATGATACGCTCCATAGCTTTGCAGACCAGGCTAGTTAGGCTTATACAGTGATAGTTTCCGGGGTCCGTTGTGGCACCACCTTTGTGGAGTGGGGCCACTGTTGCTGTACGTCATTCCTTGGGTACATATCCTGTAGTAAGGCTGAGATCGAACAGTGACTTTATGTGAGGGTTCAGTTCTTCTTGGAGCTCGTGTAAGACGCAGCCCGGGACACCGTCCGGTCCCATTGATGCTGTGTTTTTTGCTTTGGAGAGGGCAACTCTCACCTGTACATCTGTGATGTCAGGAAGGCTACACTCTGTTGGGATAGACATTTTCTCTTTTGAGGGGGAGGGGGGAGTTTGCACTGAACCTGTCTGCCAGGATGTTGGCAATGTCTGTGGGTTCAGTGTATTTTTTGTCATGTTTCACTAACTCAGAGCATATCTGGGAGTTGCCACCCAGGTTCCTGACATAACTAAAGAAGGCCTTGTGATTATCTTTAGCATCTTGTGCAATTTTTCTTTCGAAGCTGGCCTTAGATGATTTTATGAAGGATCATAGTTTCTTGCTAGTATTGATCACAGATGCCTTCCCTTTTTGGGATTTTGCTCTATCATGTAGTAGCTTCCTCTTTCTGTTGTATAGCTTATTTATGGCTGGGGGTCCACCAGACAGCTCTCCTGCCTTTGGAGGAGTGAGTCTTGGTTTTATTTGGGATAGCATGATCCATGCATTCCTGTAGGTGTCCATAGAATGCGTTTGTAAAGGATTCTGCAGTTTGGGCCATATTTTCCACTGGCCTGGGGGCTTTGAAGGATTCCACCTCGGTTTTGAGAAGTGTGAAGTTTGGTTTTGAGAAGTTCTTCACTGTGGTTTCCTTGGCTGGGGACGGGATATGGATGTCCAGTGAGATTAATTTATGGTCAGATCTTACCAATGAGGGGTATACTTCTGGTATGGAACATAGAGTCCCCATGTTGGTGATGATCAGGTCCAATATGTTTTCCCCTCTTGTGGGAGTGATGACCAAATGTTCCATAGCATTTGAGTTTATAAATTCTAGGAACCATTGGGCGTGGGTGTTGGGGCTTGAGTAGTGCTCCCAGTCTATGTTTGGGTAGTTGAAGTCACCCAATATAATGGTGTTTGGAGAGACCTTCATATTCTCCATGTTCTCAGGAAAGCCGAGTGGGGTTCCTGAGTTTGGGAGGGTGGTCTGTAGCAGGCTACAAACTGAAAGGCAGTTTTGCCCACTGTTAGTTGCACATGGATGGTCTCTGATGCTTTGTGCAGTGCCACTAACCTGGAGGTGTGGGTATCTTTGATGAATATGGATACTCCCCCTCCTTTTGTGGTTCGGTCTGAGTTTTGGGGCCAAAAAGCATGGCATGAGGTATAACCTGGTAGTGCTGGTGTGCTCTTGGGAGCCTTGAACCAGGTTTCTGTTACTGCAAAGATATCGATATTCTCCATACTGAGGAGAGCCTTGAGTGCATGCATCTTGAGATTTAGACTTCCGGCATTGATCAGGATTACCCTTGGATTCTTTTTCCTTGTGTTGTCTATGGAGGTGGGTTTGTCTTTTGAGCCTTGCCTAAAAAAGGCACTATGGGGGTGGCAAGAGCCTTGGCCAGTATTCGAAAGCCCAGGGGTGACAGCTGCAAGCCATCGCTAGCGAAGCAATGTGGCTTGTCGAGCATGTTATCCCAGGCTGACAGAAACTGGATCCCCTTTGAATGACACCAATACTTTAGCCAATTGTTAAAATTGATCATTTTGTCTTTATACTGTGGCATCATTCTTGCTGAGGGTAAGATGCTACCCAAGGTCAGGGTCATACCGGCCTGGGTTACATGATCAGAGAGCTCCTCTATGTCTCTTTTCATGTAGTCCAGGGAGGTACGTCTCAGGTCATTCACACCAGCAAGGACAATGACAGAGTCATATTTGTACTTGCTTTGGAGTGACCTGAGTGCTTGTGTTATGTGGTGGATCCTGGCACCTGACAGGCAGCTTACAGTGACCTTTTCCTTATTCTGTCTGGTGAGTGGGACATCAGTGTGTCTGACAATAGAGTCACCTATTGACTTTGTGAACTATGTGATACTTGGGTATTGTGTGGGGTAGCGGTTGCTTGTGATGTCTGCTTTGGAGGTCTCTGCTGCTTGGGCAGATTTTTATTTAGAGCCTCTGAGTATGTTTTTGTGTGTTTATGTGTTTGGTTTGCTGTTGTGATAGGTCTATGAGAGACTGGATTTGTGGTGTGCGTGGTTACCTTCTTCTCCTGACTGACTGCATCAGTACTGGGTTGAGAGAGCTCAGCCTCCAGTTTGGCTATATAGTTGCATCTCCCACATATATTTGATCTTGTTGGGAGGAGGAGAGGGTGGTCTGTGTACATAAGGCAGTTGTAACATTGCCTCAAGATTCCCAGATTCACCAGCTGGACTTGAGAGTAGACCCAAAACTGACTTTTGGACATGCCAGAATAGTATAAGGAACTACTTTTTGACTGATCAAAAAGGACCAATAGGGAGCCAAGTACTTAAAGGGAGTATAAGAGGGTTTAGTGCTTTAGTTTATTAGTGCTTACTTATAAGATTACTTATATGAGCAAGTGCAGGGCTTTAGAATGAAAATAGAGTGCTTACTTTGAGATTTAGAACAGTTCTAAGGGAAAAAGTGAAGAGCAGACTTTGTGGAGTCAGGAATAGTTTAAACCCATTTAAGCGGCGCTGCCCAATGCTGCGCTATGAGCAAAATCGCGCTAAACCATGCAAATGCGGGTTTTAAAGCAGGAAAACTAAAAGAGATAGGAATTGACCCAAAATGGCCAATAAGCTACTAGTTTCAGGGCTGAGACCACTCCTCCAGGGACAGATAGGCTGGTCAAAGCTCCCCACTTTCACTGATGAACAGAGAAGCTTCCTCCTATCCAAGTAAGGATATGGGCAACACAGGAAACTATACCATAGTCCTGAATTCAGCAAAACCTGAAATCTGGACTAATCTAGTTCAGCAAAGGTGGGAAAAGAGAATATTTTTTTTGTTTTTTTTCAGGAAACAGCAGAAAAACACACAGAAAACACTGTAAATGCTATAAACAGGCTAGCATACTTTAGTGTGTAGCCTACAACAGTTATACAATACAAAAATGACTTAAATTGATATAAAACAAGTGCAAAAACTGTAAAAATCAGAAGGCAAATGCAATTTAAACTTTTTAAAGCACACACAGATCAGTTAGAAATTCACTTTTTAGGCGGGAAAAGGCAGTCGGAGCAAAAAAACAGAGAAAAAAATACTTAAATCTGGAAAAGTCTCTCTTGGGTCTCTCTGTTGCCTGTATTACTCTGCATGACACCACGAGGAGCTGTGCGGAGTTGTATACTGGCGCAAAACCACGCAAATGCGGGTTTTAAAGCAGGGAAACTGAAAGAGATAGGAATTTACCCAAAACAGCGAATAAGCTACTAGTTTCAGGGCTGAAACCACTCCTCCAGGGACAGATAGGCTGCTCAAAGCTCCCCACTCTCACTGGTAAACAGAGAAGCTTCCTCCTATCCAAGTAAGGATATGGGCAAAACAGGAAACTATACCACAGTCCGGAATTCAGCAAAACCTGAAATCTGGACTAATCTAGTTCAGCAAAGGCGGGAAAAGAGAATTTTTTTTTGTTTTTTTCAGGAAACAGCAGAAAAACACACAGAAAACACTGTAAATGCTATAAACAAGCTAGCACACTTTACTGTGTAGCCTACAACAGTTATACAATACAAAAATGACTTAAATTGATATAAAACAAGTGCAAAAACTGTAAAAAGCAGAAGGCAAATGCAATTTAAACTTTTTAAAACACAGATCAGTTAAAAATTCGCTTTTTAAGCGGGAAAAGGCAATCAGAGCAAAAAAACAGAGAAAAAATACTTAAATCTGGAAAAGTCTCTCTAGGGTCTCTCTGTTGCCTGTACCACTCTGCAGGACACCATGAGGAGCTGTACGGTGTTGTATACTGGCGCAAAACCGCGCAAATGCGGGTTTTAAAGCAGGGAAACTGAAAAAGATCGGAATTTACCCAACACGGCCAATAAGCTACTAGTTTCAGGGCTGAGACCACTCCTCCAGGGACAGATAGGCTGCTCAAAGTTCCCCACTCTTACTGGTGAACAGAGAAGCTTCCTCCTATCCATGTAAGGATATGGGCAACACAGGAAACTATACCACAGTCCAGAATTCAGCAAAACCTGAAATCTGGACTAATCTAGTTCAGCAAAGGCGGGAAAAGAGAAATTTTTTTTTCAGGAAACAGTAGAAAAACACACAGAAAACACTGTAAATGCTATAAACAGGCTAGCGCACATTAGTGTGTAGCCTACAACAGTCATACAATACAAAAACAACTTAAATTGATATAAAACATGTGCAAAAACTGTAAAAAGCAGAAGGCAAATGCAATTTAAACTTTTTAAAGCACAGGTTAGTTAGAAATTCACTTTTTAGGAGAGAAAAGGCAGTCGGAGCAAAAAAAAACAGAGGAAAAAAATACTTAAATCTGGAAAAGTCTCTCTTGTGTCTCTCTATTGCCTGTATCACTCTGCAGGACACCAAGAGGAGCTGTGCGGAGTTGTATTCTTAATACTGAATGTGATAGTGAGTGAGATAGCTTTTACAGTGAAAGATGCTAGATATGTGATGTAAAAGGAATGGTAATTCCAATAGTTTTGTCCTATGCAGATGATATAGATGTGATTGCTAAGAATAAAATATGGATGAGGGAAATGTTGGTTTGTCTGATGGATGTTTAAAAGAAATGGGAATGACTTTGAATAAAGATAAAAAAGGGTCTGGATGGTGATGTGAATACTGGAGGAGTGTGTTTTTCAATGAATGAAGTATCTTTGCTAGGGATATAATTTGGGGAAAAGGATGTAGTTATGAGACACTGGGAAGTTTTGATAAAATAAATGAAAGAAATATGCCTTATATGGAGGACTTATAAATTAGCATTCAAGAAAAAGATTTATCTGATGAATTCTGTTTTAATGGGAAAACAACATATATGTCAAATGGTTATATGAGCGCGGAAAAATATGAAAAAGAAATTGTGCAACTAGTGTTTTCTTTCATATGGGGTTCAAGATCAAACCTAGAGAAAAGTGTGCTGTACCTGAGTGAAGATGAAGGGAGATTGTGATAATTAAATCCAGTTGTTTATTCTGCTTGTTTAAACTTATATGGAGTATTAAAATGGTTAAATGAAAAGAATGAGAATTTAACAGTGAAAATATATAAATATAAATATAAAAAATTTAGGAGATTATGAGAATAAGAAAAAGAAATAAACATTATGTAAATGAAGAAATTAAAAATTATAAAGAATATATACTAACATGGAAAATGAAAATTAATGATGTAGACATTGAGAAATATATAGAGAAGAAAGAAGGATGTGGCATAATAATATGATGAACCAATATTATTACATAAATCCATGGAAATTTACTAGAAGAAGTGATAAAAGCCATTGAAGCAGTGAAAAGGGCTGTACTAAGGTTGTAGAGTGTCAGGACTTGCTATGGAGACTGGTAATGAATTAATTTACTGGTAAAGGGGAATATGGGATGTAAAAAGAAAGTTGAAAGAATGTGTTTATAATATGGGAAGGAAGAGACAACAGGACATGTTTTTTTTTAAATGCAAAAGAGTTGTTAATCTCTAGAAAAAGTTATGTGATTTTTTAAAATGTATTTATTTATATATCTGCAGTTTGTTAATCTGGGAAGTCCACTGGCCCGTATTGAGCCCAATTTCAGTGGAGGCCTGGGGAGAAAAGCTTCACAGTAATAGAAAAGTTACACAGTACAAAAATAGTAGAACCTCAAAGTAGAGTTATACAATTACAATAACAGGTCATTAACACTTTGCAACATGCATAGATACTGAAAAGTGGAAGTTTAGGGAGAACCTCTGTACAGTACATGGAATGTAATATCACACACTGACATTTTACAGATCAAGTTTTTAGAAATTAGCCATTAGTAAACATTGTTTTTAATCAGCATATAGACCATGGTTATTTTTTTTTTCTGCATGCTAGACATGAATTTGCTAAGTATAGCGAAGAGTTAAGAAGTTTCAGGGGGGATCAGTAGACGATTGAGAGCAAGAAGGGTTACAGGTAGCGGAGAGGTAAGAGTGTAGAGAAGATTTAAAATTAACAGTGTTATGGATAGTTTTGAGGGGTAATAACTTTTTTCTGAGGGATAACTTTTTGGCTAGGGAGAAAGAGAAGATAAGTTTCCAGGAGGACATTTAAGCTTGTCAACCAGGAGTAAATTCTAGTTTTTGGATCTAACGGGACTATTAGGGAAGTAGGAGGTGAAGAAGGAATTAAGAGCTGGGCACTCAAAGGGCTTGAGGATGAGTTTGTGAGCAGTAGTAAGATGTAAGTAGTCAAGGTAACTTGGGAGTTCCAGTCAATTTAGAGAGAAACGTGTATTACAGTGGTGGGAGGAGTATTTGGAATTAGTTGCGAATTTGGATATCTTGTTGTAACAGGCTTTCAGCTTGGCTTTTAGGGAGGGTTAGAGGTTGATAAGTAGAAGGGAACCATACATAAGAGAGGGGAAAAGGTAGGTGGATGCAAGGGATTTCCTAGAGGAGGGGAGCTGATGGCTTTTTTGAGAATATTAATGATATAAACAATACAGACATGAATATGATTGTGCATGGATATTATAAAAACAAGAAGAAAGAATATGTGAGAAGGATAGATAATTTATTTTATGAAATACTGGAATGAAAAATTGAATTAAATCTTATTTAAAGGGAAACGGATTTTGGCTGTTATATTGTGAAAAAAATAGATTATGGTTATAGGAGATGGTGTGTGGGTTAGTTATGGTAGAATAATAAAGTTACACTAGAATACCAAGTAAATGGACCCAGTACATCTCAATATTTTATCATTTTGGTATTTTAGGTTAGTTACATTTTCAGCTTTTTGTGTATAGAAGAATAATAATGATGATGGAATAAAAGAATGTGAAGATATTTAACTGAAGATATGTATGTTATGTAAATATATAAATAATGTTTTGTTTATAATGTGTTAATTAAAGACCCCTACTCCTTTTTGATAAGTACCTGGGATTTTTTATATTCACCTGAGCTACCGTCAACTCAGGCAGATGGGTCCTCAGTTTAACGTCTCATCAAATGGATGGGTGCAGAGGTACAATAGTGCTACAACCCACAGTCTTTTGCATCAAAGGCGAGTATACTACTTGTTGTGCCATAGACATTGTACAAGGGAATACTAAAGTTATAATGAGTTACCACTGCCTATATGTCTGCCTTCTTAGCCAGCAATCATCAGTGGCTGCAAGAGGTTTTGGCTCAGCCAAAGCAAGTGACACACATATGGAAATTGTAAGACTTGTAGCAAGTGACGGCATTTTCACAGACTGCAAAATCAATATAATTGGTGAGACTCCACTGTATGCAACATATCTGCGATGGAGTGGAAATTTGGGAAAATTCCACTATGAATCACAAACAAGTTTATAATATCTGAAAGCACTTAACTGTTAATAAAAGTATTTTTTGACAATCCCTAGACATGTTTTATTGCTTACGTTGAGTTTCATCATATCTCATTTAAATCTCATTATTACTTAATTTGTTAAGCTTATCTGTGGGCATCACACATTAGCATAAGTAGCCTATATGAATTACGGTTGACCTGCTCTCATTCGCAGACAGCTCAAAAAGCCATAATGCATCTGCATAATGACTATGAATACCACCCTTCAGTTTGTAATACAGACAACATTTCACCTTAGTATGTTTAGTATCAAGCTGGGATATCTCACAGCTTCTAGAGTGGAGAAAATATTTGTCAGGACTGAAGAACAATTAGTGCAAAAGGGAAGAAATACATTTGTTTTTAAAATAATATGCACAAAAACTGCAAATGTATAATTCTTACTGGAAACATGGCTCAGCAGAAACCATCAATATTTCTATCACTAGAAGGTAATTTGGCAGAAAACAGAATTATTTGAGTCCAAAAACTATGATTTTTCTGCCAATGCATATGGATTACGTAAAACCTCTGAAGAGATTCAGTTCACCACTTTCACCACTTTTGTGCATTCTACTGGGGAAGAAGCCTTAAATGTATTTAACTTGTTTATTTCCTGAGGGAAGGAAGAACTTTAGGAAGTTGACAAGTAGAATTTTGAGTATCTATATGCTAGTGAACATCATAATATTATCAATGCTGGATTGTCTGTATCTTGATCTTTGGGGGGGAGGGAGTGCATAGGTATAATAGTCAGAATTTAATGACCTGAACCTGTGGCTTGAATACTCCCTGCAATAAATGGTTGTATCAATGTTAAACTGTTTAACTTTTAATAGACTGTTACAACAGACTTGTTTATTCGTACAACTGTCTCCTTCTTCTTTGTAGATATTTACTGCTCTCCAAACAGGTTTTTATTTGGTAATATCCTTATGAGATTTTTATTCTTTTATTTTTAAAATAATTGCTTGCAATTGCATATTTCCATTCCATGTGACTTTATAAAGTCAGTACTTAAGAGTATGTCTGTATTATACAATGTAATCTCATCAATATTCAACAGTGTGCACATTGATTTACCACAGCAGTCAGTGTCCAGCGTAAATACATCATAACTCATTTGAATGTGTTTGGCATTGCTGCAGCTGCCATGATCTCCATTTCACAGAACAGAGGGGAAAAAAAGTTCCAAGTAAGAGGAAAACAAATCACCAAAGCATGTTTTAAATAAAGGCATTCTATAGTAGCAATAATCCACTCCTGTTTACAAGTAATGCCAGGTTACTTTTTTCTGGCTTACCAGTTTTATTACTCTGTCTCTGTCAATATATAATCATGGGCAAACCAAGCATTATCCACACTCATTTATAGAATATTGCAAAATGTTGACATATGTACCTTATAATAGACAAAATCACTCAACTGTTAATAAAAGTATTTTTGACAATCCATAAACACGTTTTATTGTTTTTTAATAAAGAGAAAGACTGAATGGCATTACTCAAAGAAAAATGCATAATTATTGTTAAAGAAATATTTTGCTATTAGACATTTGTTCTTTGCAAGCATACAGTGTCATGTAAACATTATAGATATATACAATATAAAGTTGAAAAACAGATCCAAAGACAGTGGTGTGAAGAGCTGCATGATTCTTTAATAACACAACAATATTTGTATAAGAAACAATGAAACAAAGACAGACTTTTAAAAGGAAAAATACCTGACTTTCTCAAACGTTGTGGATGTTTTCAGAACAATTGAAATTATTAATGCATAGATAAAAGCATTAAATGATGAAAAAGAAGCATGTAAAATAAAATAAAATATGAGGCATAAGTCAGCTTACCCCATTTTGTCAGGGAGGGTGTAAATTTCTGTTTGTAACTGGGACACTTCCTGATGACCAGAGGTTAATGCAACAATCAAAAGATACCAGTACATGACACCATACACTATATCAGGTTTGGTTGCCCTCCCTTGCATGGTAAAAAGCCTTCCTCAGCTCAGTAATGCAAGCTTCCCCCAATTACTTGCACACAGGATTTCTCCACCTTATGCAGGTTCTCATCTGAAAGCGCAGGTTGAATATATTCCAGGGGAGAAGTGGAATTGTAAGACAGAGGAGGAAATCTGAGACATAGCCATGTCATGTTGTTATGGCAGGATTCAAAAATGTGAGTGAAATAATAACACAAAATGGGAAATAAAGGCAGGATATACTGTAAATGAATTAGTATGAAAAACAGAGACATAAAGCAATACGCTGTAACAAAGGAAAGCTTTTTGATGGAGGCCAGAGAAAATACTGCATCACTGACATTAAGCGATGCAGTATATGTGAAAAAAAGTACAAGTAGCCACTACAACCAAACAAAATGAATCCAAAAGGCTACTAGCAGAATCACAAAGACGCTGGAGACGTGAATAAATTCCATACTTTAATGAAGGTTTAGCGCTTTCATCTAGTACAACTAGACTTCATCAGAATTGATGGAAACAAAGGTAAACATCCCCTTTACGTGGATTGGACGTTTACCTTTGTTTCCATCAATTCTGATGAAGTCTAGTTGTACTAGATGAAAGCGCTAAACCTTCATTAAAGTGTGGAATTTATTCACGTCTCCAGCGTCTTTGTGATTCCACTAGTAGCCTTTTGGATTCATTTCATTTGGATGCAGTATATGTGGTCATAAGCATTACAGGCAGTCTTGTACAGCTCTTTCCCTAGCCCACAGAATCTGTACAAGTAAATGACATTTCTCTAAGGTGTGCAAATGGAAAACAACTTAAGGCACCTATGCCATGCATGCTCTAGTACAACATATAAAAGATTTAGAGAATCCTGTCAATTCCTTTCCCTAGAGACCTTCGGCTACATTACAGAAGCAACTTGCTGTGTTGAACATTATTGTAATTCTTACCAATTTTACTATCAAAACATGGTAATGATTACCATCCATTCTCATTTAAACATTACTTATTTATTATAATCTATTTTACTCTAGCTTCAGTAAATAAAAGCCAATCTACCCACCCACATTATCTTCATATTTATAAAACATAACAAACAAAAATCTCATCATTTAACTTGCTGAAGAGATCATTTAATAATATGTGTTAACATGTACAAAATCCACACAATCCTTAACAAATGCATTATGGTTATCTTAGAAGTATATGGGAAGTTCTTAGAAAAACAGATCTTATACATTTGTTTAGAAAAAAGTACCATTATTCTACATCAAATTACTATGACACTGGTTTGACACAGTGAGCAAATCTCTAAATTTAAATGCTTTGACACAGTTACTACCAGTCCCTTTTTGTGCAGTTGTATCCTGTGAAAAAAACATGACAATTGGCAAATGTCCTGAGGATTTAAGGCAAAACTAATTTTCTAAGTTTCTTATAACAGTTGAATGAAGCAATTATTTTATCTGAACACCCTAACATTATATGAAACAATAGAAAGAACTACAAGTTTACACGTGAGAGTTTTTATTTTGGCAAAAAGTGAAGTTTAGCCCTTTGCACTGGTTCTGCATATAATATGGCTTTCAAATTCTTATGATTCCTTAATATATGTCTTGGGCACTAGTAAAGGTGGCAACCCTTTTGAGACAGTGATTAAAAATACCACGGCATGTACACAAACCTCAAGGGGACATTTGCTCTAAACCATAAATGTTAAGGTTTTAAATCACAACCTTATGTCCTATATAGGTTAACAAGAGAACCATATTAAAGTATGATCTCTGCTTCCGTAATCTGTCACATCTAGCCACCTGCTAAATTTGAATGTACCTTATAGATTTGAATAACAGTTAACTGTTTTTTTTTTTTTCCAGCAAATGCTACATGAGGCAAGGGTAGTCCCCTGTTTATGCATTCAAAGACTGTTAGCATGCTTATTTTCAACAAGATGGCCTTGCTCAACCAGCATATGAAGAAAATTTCTAAGTCTGCTTAGCTTTACATATGGTGTGAGAGCTCCAAATCACCAGTGCCATGCGCTGTGAGCCTTTTCTGAAATGTAAAGGGATTTTATCCTCCTGACCAGAGTATTTTGTGATCCTGCTGGACAAAACAATGTGAATTTATCATTTACAGTCCATATTAAAATCAGTACTGCTGTTAGCACCAGTTCCACTATATGCAGAAAGAAATTATTTATCTTGTCAATGTTTTTATAGGTAAGCAACTGTTCCATAAATGCAAGCTTTACTGCTAGAGTTTATTATTGTATTCATGGTATCTGCACACCTATTATACTGAATTAACAAAAATATAGGAAACGTAATTACTATTTTGATCTGTCTTTTGCATATTAAACACATATATGATATGTGAATTTAATAATGCTTTGCTAATAAAACATTCCTAAAAGAGTGGTTTATATAAATCCTAAATTCTGCCTTAATGTCACTTCAGAGATACAGCAAAAATAAAAATAACATATTAGTCAAGTTAGATAAGTCAGCCTTAAAGGTCCTGCAAGTTTTTACATCCATCCACAGACACACACACAGCAAGTGCTTTACTATGAAAAAGCCACCACTGTAAAAACAAGCATTTTTCAATATCAAACATATCCCTTTAATTATAGTAGTAATGCATGAAATATTTTACAATAAAAAGGCCATAAGAGAATGCAAGGTTAGAAATGAAGAGCTTAGCATTCCATTAAATCTTTAACAGTTTGTAATATGAAATTTATATATATATATATATATATATATATATATATATATATACACATATATATGTGTGTGTGTGTGTGTGTGTGTGTGTATGAGAGCGTTTTCTGCATCTTTTTTTTTTTCTTTTGACTTTTCCCGGTTAGGGGTCACCACAGTGGACCTCCGGTCCACTGACGATTGGCAGTAGATTTTTACGATGCCAGCCCGACACCCAACCTTCAACGAAGGCACGCCCATTTACGCATGTCTTTCGAACACCACTCAAGCATGGGGAGGACATGCAGACTCCACACAGAAGGTGCTCCAGCCGAGAATCGAATGGGAGAACCTCTTGCTGTGAGGCGACAATGCTACCGCTGCAACACCGCGGCTTTTCTGCATCTCATAATGCAAAAAAAAAAATTCACCCACTCCACATTTGCATAATGAGAAGTTTTCACTGTCCTCAGGATCAGTGAAAGAACAGCTATACTGAAATACTGAATTTAGCCCAAAGTTACAAGCAGGCACTTGACAAAATTAAATGCATTTGGATATCTGTCAGTATGAATGGCCCAAAAATCATGGTGACTCTGTCTCCATATTCCATTAAGGTTTTAACTAGACAGCCTGAAAACTTGTGTATGTGAGAAAAAGGTAAACCTTGTTCATTCACTTTAGATAAGGTACTCTTAGAATAGAGAGAGATTTGCACTTCTGAATCAATAGGCTTCTAGGTTATTTTTATATGATAAACTAGGCAGTGATGGTTACCAAACCAGTCAGAAATGTGATGGCCTGGCAACAAGATAGAGATAGCTAGGGTGTTGCCTCATGCATGACCAAATGCAAAGGTGAATGTTGCCATAACTGATGACCTTAGAACGGACATTTCTAGAGAAATGGACGCAAGGAGTTCCCATCTAAGTATGATTAAACAAAGCAGTGAAATGGTCATCTTTCTGATACTTGTCTGCCTGAACACTTGGAAGAAAATATTAATTTCACTTTTTAACAGTAACGCTTAACAAAAAAGACCATTAACTTGAACAAATTTATGATTTGCCTGCATCCAATCATGTTTATCAAACTAAAGTGCCTGTGCCTAGATGTGCATACTTTTGTAATACTGCTTATCTCATGGATGTTGTTTTAATTAAGTTTTCATGGGAAAGATTTATGATAGGGAATTGTTTTTCATGATTAGAATGATTTTACTTACTAATCTAGAATGCAGACAGATTTTTTTAAACAAAATCTGTTTGAAATAATGTTTTCCTTTCTCTGATGAACTCTACCTGCAAGTCCATGTTTTTCTAAACTTTAGCAGTTGAATACTTTCCTATTTTGCCACATACACTTACTACTGTCTTGTTAATTTAAAATGATCAGTGGTATAAATCTGCATATATCAAGGCTCCTTAAGGTATTTGCCTAACAAAAACAGAGGTAGCCTCATGTGAATTAATAGTTAATATCATCGGCTGCTTTTAACCCTTGTCTCCATTGCCATAGTTTGAATTGTTTAAGGGAACACAATGCAGGCAGCTCTCAACACTAAAAGGGTTATTTTAGATGTGGCCTAACAAAGTTAACAGTTAGAGATTGAGCATTCCTAGAATGAATGAGTGAGTGTGCCCATGAAGCTGCATGAATACATGCATGTATACATGCATGCAAATTAATGTTCAAAGTCATAGTGTAATGGGGGTGAGGAGCTGTACAGAGAGGCAAATACCACCGGACTTTTCATTGCCACTCATTCAGGCAAAACACTTTGATAAGCCATATCATCAAATTTAAGGAAAAGTATAAAAACTCCAGACCTGTGATAATCTAAATATACTAATTCCCAGACTGCATAACAGTAGGGATGAGAAGCGTAACATTGGCAATAAGGAGAAACTACCTTATTCCTTCTGCTCCATGATCTCGCTCATTGCAGTACACAGGATTGGATGAAACAGGGAAACAAGTGAATAACACAGCCAATCCTCATTCTGATGGAAGTTACAAAGTACAATTATGGTGTGTATGGGCATTGCTATTACAAATAAAGACATTGATTACAGGTGCAGCCTAAAAATTGCAGTTTGTTGCTTATGTACAATGATATGCATATTAAAAAAAAAACTTGCCCAACTCAGGGCAGTGCTCAGCTGATATTAATAATTCTTTACTTATCTAGCCAGCTGTTGTCACAGTACAGCTGATGTTTACAAAGTGCAGGATATCTTCATAAATCTCACTCTCTAACAAGTTGTGGTACAACTAAAACTAGTGTCAGTGTTACCTTTGTTTGTTACACATTCCAGCCATTAAACCATGTATCCAGGGAAAATGTCTGCGCCCTTGAATTCATAAGACATTTACACAGCTGCAACTGTTTTTCAGTCTGTTACTTAGGTTTAACAGGCAAAAATTAGTTCTTCGACTTTTGAAAAAAAAATATCGCTGTGCAACATCTCAAGTAGAGTTAAAATGTTTTTTACCTGAAATTTGAAACTAATAAGGGATCACGTCAGCCGCTGAGGAATTGGCAATTCATCCATTGCATGAAAAATCAGACTTACACTAGCTGCATGATCTGAGTAGGAGAAAGGACAATATACTCATTCCAAAGACCTAAAATACAGTTAAAGAGGAAAGATAATGTGGCTTCAGAAGGAGACCATGAAACAGCAAGAAATGAAGGAAAAGGTGAAGGTACTGGAGGAAAGCATGACATGGAGAGACGTGGAAAGAAGGCATGAAATGATGAAGGCAGAGACTGCAGAGAAGGGGAACAAAATGTAAGTACAGCAGATGGAATGACAAAAACATGAGAATGAATGGCAGAATGAGTTACAAGAAAGAAGGAAGTGACATCATGAAGTGGGCAAAAAGGAGGAACAGAACAATCTCTAGGCAGAGAATGCCATGTCAGTTGTGATCTGAGAACACATGATTACTGCAGGTGAAAACGAATCTAGTTACTGAACAGCTCATGCAGAATAAGATGAAGATTATCTGAATAGTTTAGCTAGCCATTATGTGGCAGGTAACCTCTCAAACCATTTGGGAATGTTAAAGGTAACTCTTCCAAATCCATCCTGCCACTCACTGACAGTTTTTATGCATTATTACTGACCTCCACACAGAGACCTTGCTATTGGTTTACATATGCAGTGTTTCTTCAAGCTTTGTTTCTTCAGGCTGACCCCAGTTGGGCTATGCTGATCATCTATCCAGCAGGTATTCAGTATAGAACATCACATTAGGTATGGCTCCAGGATTGGTCCAGCTATCCAAAAAATGAATGATATTTTGTTATATGAAAGCCAAATCTTGAGAGGATTTCATTGTCTAGATTTACTGATCCATAACTGAATCTGAAGTTAAAGACTTATCTAGTACAATACTATATGTTAGGGTATCAGTGATGTTAATAGCTTATGAAAAAAAAAACATTCTGTTTTTGAGACTATAAGTGAATTGCACTTTCCTCATAACTTGCAGTGCTATACTTCTATGCAGCTGGCTTTGTCTTTGTTACACTTGTCATTTATTTTGACTTGGGTAATTAGGACTATTTTTGTCTTTGAATAGAATGAGTATTTTGGTGATCTGCTGTACATTCCCAATCCAAAACAATGATTTAGTAAGGAATAGAGTAGGACTCGAAAGTACCACCTTAGAAAATGTACCTCTCCAAAACCAGCTGTAATCCACTGTTTGGACATACTGACTGACGCAATGCATATCCAGTCCTCAACACTTACCTACTGGCCAGTGAGCTGGATCTGGAAATGGCAATATTCATAAATGTATTTATTTATTTGTTTGTTTTTGTTTACCAGGAAAGTACAACTGGGTTACGTTGCCCATTTTCAGAGGTGGCCTGTGGACAAAAGCTTCATGTAATAGTAGATACAAAATATAACAAAGTTAAGTTAAACTCTAAAGAAAGGACAATGTACAAAAATAATGAAATCCACTAAAAGAATAAAAAGAAATTAACATACAAATTGTAATAAGTTCCAAGAAGTGGCGCGGATGAATACTGTAAACATCACTGGAGCAGACAATTATCAAAGTTAATGTAGCAACATTCCTAAGCAGTAGACAGCATTAAACTTATGGGAGCTACAGTAAAGTAACATGCATCTATACTCACAGTGACAGAACAATAATACGTTACCAGGTTTGGAATGCAATAAACTCAGTTCTATAAGATATAAAAAAGCCAGTTAAGAAAAAATAGTTTAGTAAGCAAGAAGAGAAAAATGTTTGAGTATTTGGGTATCTTTATCCTGGATATTCAAAACAGATGCAAACTGTAATCTGATTTAGATGTAGTTTGTGGTGGGTTTTAAAAGTAAGAGGTTGTTTGATGGTGAAGAGAATACTTAGCAAGTCCCTATTTCAGTTGATGGGAGTCTTGGGATTCTATTAGGTGCTTATTCTTGACTAAAGGTTAATTTTTGATTTGCATCATTTTATTGTATGACTTTCTGACAAATAAGAAAAGATCACTTAAAAGTGCTACCTAGAACTGCATTTTATTTATGACCATTATGACTTGCTCAAAAAAACTAAAAGTCATAATGGTGACTGTCTATACTCTGTTTGTGTTGCAAGATTGTAAAACTCTCTCCTAAAAAACATCAGAAACATTACATGTCATCTACTACATTTTTAAATCCTGTCCTGAGCATCCACAGCTCCTCTATGCTGGTCCTGCAGTTTAGGCTGCTTGTTTTCACCTCCCGTAATCCATCCCGGGTGCTCCCTCCCTGCTTTAAATGCAAAAGGAGTACCTCCGGCCATCACCTGAAGACACCCTGAATTGGCCAGCTTGCCTGGTACTTAGAAAAATACTACTGAGCAGACCCCCCAAAAAGACTGTGTAAATTAATCCATCCCAGGTGCTCCCTCCCTGCTTTAAACGCAAAAGGAATACCTCCTGCCATCACCTGAAGACACCCTGAATTGGCCAGCTTGCCTGGTACTTAGAAAAATACTACTGAGAAGACCCCCCCAACAAGATTGTGTAAATTAATCCATCCCGGGTGCTCCCTCCCTGCTTTAAATGCAAAAGGAATACCTCCGGCCATCACCTGAAGACACCCTGAATTGGCCAGCTTGCCTGGTACTTAGAAAAATAAAACTGAGAAGACCCCCCCCCCCAACAAGATTGTGTAAATGTATGTTGCTTAACACTAATTAAATGTAGACTTGATGTACTATCTATAGAGTTAATCTGCCCTCCCGTGTGTGCGTTCTAGCAGCCTACTGCAGACCGTTTGCCCTCTCCCCCACTACCCTAGAGTATATTTAAACCTAAGACTGGTCCAACTATCCCTGCTGTTTGCTATCTCCTTCTACCATTAGGTGGCAGCCTCTACCAATATAAATCCTAGATATTCTTTATAATCCCAACAAGTTTTATTTTTTCACAAACAGTTGGTTATGAGTTAATATATCTTCTCCCCCCTGCTAAACCACCCTCTATAAAGGCAGCATTCTTTTTCTGGCTGGAAATATTTAGCTCATACCTTCCAACTACAGCCTTTAAACTGCTCTTTGCTGATACTTTTTCTGCCATACTCACCTCTACTGTTTTTTTCTGCTCCGTTCGCCCAACGGGCTCACTCCGCTCCCCTACCTTGCCCGCATTTCTCACCCGCTCCAGTACTCCTAGCTTTATTCCTATCTTACCCCACCTTCTCAGCCTAATTACCCAATACCAGCTCCCCCCATCATTACTCCTCCCACCTATAGCCATCCTTCTTAAACTCTGTAATCTGTACTCCACCCAATAATTATAACCCCCTCCTCTTTCCTTAAATCTCTAGAATACCTCCATCACTTTTTAAACCCTTTCTTCTTCATAGCCTTCTCTATTTTCCTAACCACTCATACCACTGTCTCTTTGCTCCAACATGCTCTCCTCAAGTTATCACACCCTCCAGTCCCCCAGCCTCCTCTTCCTGTTCCTACTTCCCTTATACTATGCTACCTCATATTCCACCTACGCTTGTCCAATACCATCTACAAAGACAACTACCATACAAACCCACCTTCTCTGTCACTCTTACTCCCATTCCACTCTATTTCCTCTTCTCTCATTCAGCCCAACCCTCTGCACCTATTCCACCCTAAACTCTTCTCCTCTAAAGTCAAGATACTGTCACCCGCTCCAATCTACAATCTACAAAAATTCATGCCTGGCAGACCAATATGGCTAAAGGATATCTCCTTCAACAACCTAGTCCAAGCTGGTGTATCCATCCTAACCCTGGCCTACATCCTTTATTAACAACACTCATCCCTTATCCTCTTCCACCTATCTCAAAACCCTAAAGATTTTTACAATTAATGCACAAAGTCTAAACAACAAAGTACACCAATTTCAAGCTTGGTTAAGCCATAACCAACCAGATATCTTAGCCATCTCTGAAACCTGGCTCAAACCCTTTATCGCTGACAATGAGATTCTGACCCCAGAATTTCATTGTCTCAAAAATTACCAACTAAATAAAAAAGTTGGAGGCACTGCCCTAGTCTACTCCAACCTTCTTACCTTAATTCCCCTCCAAATTCCAATTCCTCAATTCCAGAACACTGAACTAACTGCTGGAATTCTAAAACTAAATAAACATAAAAATATCTGCATCATTGCCTTATATAGCTCACCTGGTAACAATATCTCTGCACTCGAAAATATTCTCCTATGAGCCTCTACTGAAATTAACTATGAAACTTATATCCTTGCTGATGTGAATATTGACTGGAATAAAATCAATTGCCCCTCTCCCTCCCTATCCATTAACCTCTATAACTTCGCTCAAATAATCCTCTCCATCACTCGACCTAACAAAATAAACCCTCCCGGACTCACTGTAGATTGGATCCTAGTCTCAGATGCAAATAAAATAACCAATTCTGGCACAATTCCTGATACCTTTAGCGACCACCTCCCAGCCTTCATGCATGGCTCAACTAGTTCCCTGAAGAAACAAAAATGGCCAGCAAAGTTTAGCAGTCGAATATGCAACCCAAAACAAGATAGTGAATAATCAGACTTTTATTATTCTAAATAATAAAAGTCTGATTATTCACTATCTTGTTTTGGGTTGCATATTCGACTGCTAAACTTTGCTGGCCATTTTTGTTTCTTCATGGTTTGGTCAGGCCGTGCATCCCCCACGTGCATAGCATTTGGTTTGGACTCAACTAGTTCCCTCCCACACCAGCATCAATACATTCAAACTCATAAATTCAGTAGCTTCAACCCAACTATTTTCTCAAATACTTTCAAACAAATGAACTGGCAAATTCTAAACATCCTTCCTCTTGACAAGGCTACAGAATACTTCAACTCTGTCTTCCTTGATACTTTAAACTCACTAGCCCCACTGAGAAACAAAAGGATAAATACTAAAACTGCTCCTTTTATGTAAACTTGTATGTAAACTGTTTCCACATCTAACTCATATCTGTTTTCCTCAAATGAAACTGTGTGATCCCTACCTTCAAGCTTAAAGAATTTGTTAACTATGCATGATATTGAATGCATTTATGAGTAACTATTCTACATAAGATCTTTAATATTAACTATTATTTGTATCTAAATTGTATAATGCATCTTGAAGCTTTTCTCCCTGGGCCTCCACTGAAAATGGGTCATTTCGGCCCAGTGGACTTCCCTGGAATTCAAATTGCAAATAAATAAATAAATAAATAAATATTGAAAACCACCTTAAAAACATACCTGCGAACCCCTCCATTACTAAGTTTCCTTCTTAGTTTAATCACCACACATTTGCATTTTAAAATCCCAATGAAATCATACCTGTCAACAAAACAATCCTGCACTTATCGCCATTAATAAGTCTACTCCTTATCCAGCCACATAAATCAATATCATAAAATCCTCACACTGCCTACATGTATAACGTGAATAACTGGTTGGAAAAAAGTGGCATATGCCTTATCTACTGTTTGTGTACTCAAGTTTCAATGTGAATTTATGCAATAACTATAAAATAGTGCTAAATGTTCTTTAGATATGTGTTTTACACACACTCACACACACACACAGACATATATATATATATATATATATATATATATATATATATATATATATATATATATATATATATATATATATATATATATATATATATGGTTTACTATCAAAATCTTGACATTGAAAAAACAAACATATTTAACATTGAACGTCAATGATGAATTCCTGAATATTAAGTAGGTGATAATGTCAAACCTGCTAAATGAATTCAGCAGATTCGACATGTATGTGGAATACTGAATGTGATGTACATGTAAGTGCAAAGGTAAACTTAAGTCCTACACTGGAATTCATGCTTTAGCAGGGGGGCAAGCCCCCCAAACCCTCTGCAAACTATATATTCCAACTCCGATATTGCAATACAGTAAGGAAAGGGATAAATTTCCCAATCCAAACTGCACAGCAATCTCTATTCATAACATCAAGCGCATATCAGTGAATGCACAGTGACACTCATTGATATGGACTCTCACTCAATTAACATTCGAAACCTTGGAATCGGCCAACTGCCATTCGGCATTCCCGTGTTCAATGAACCTTTATTCTAAATTTTGATAGTAACCACACATTTCACTTACCCAACACTAAAATGAGATGAAAGGACCGACAAGTTCAAAAGACCGACATCCAGAACACCTACTTTTCATGCGAGGTAAGTAAACGCTTATCCATCCTGTTGAACTTTTCCCCTTACCCCCTGAGATAGTGTGATCTCGGAGTTGGTATATTTAGTTAGGGGGGTTGGGGAGGCAAAGCCCCCTACATCTGCGGGTTTAGTTTTGTTTATTTTTTTATTCGGGAAGGGCAAGTGGTTACTTACCTCGTGTGAAAAGTCGGTGTTCCAGATGTCAGTGTTCTGAAGCTGTTGGTCCTTTTGTCTCAGTCAAGTGGGAGTCGGGTAAGTGAAATGTCGGTCTACTAAAGTAGACCCACACACACACACACACACACACACACATATATATATATATATATATATATATATATATATATATATATGGAGTATATTTTGTTAGCTCATGCTAACTGACTGTGAAAAAATATGTAATGTGGACCATTTCTCCTCAGGCCACCAGTGAAAGGAGACTTTGCCCAATTGGAATCTCAAGGTAATCAAAAATTAATAAATGAATATATAAAGTATTACTGGCCTTTAAGTACAGCTGTGTCTCAAGAGCCAGCAAAAAGAAAAAAATAAATGGATTCTTTTTTAAAACATGTCTATCAACTGAAGCTCATAATCTGGCAATAATCATTCCATTGACTCAAAACTTTACAGTACAGGCAAACGTATAAAGGTTATAAATATGAAAATGCAAGTCAGGCATTGCAATTTATAGCAGCAATAGTTGGGAAGAGCACATATAGAGACCGTCTTAATTCCAAACTACTGTCATTGCTACTTTTACAGGTCTGTATCCAGGCACTGCTTTATATATTAAAATGTGGTGTGAATGTTCTTTTTTTTAGACTATAGTCTTTTTAATTTTTTTTTCCTGAGATCATGTTATTTTATTTATTTTCTGAATGTGGTAAGCAGAAAATTCTTAATCAGACTAGTGGCATAAATGTCACAGTTTGGATTCAAAATATGAAGATTAACCCAGTGTTCTTTCACTTCTGCTAATTTTGTCTTTTTACTACTTTGAGAGTTCTGCTCCTTGTGCATTGGGATAGCAGCTTCGACTTGAGTTCTCAGAAACACTCTAGTTTCACATGAATTTACTTTTTAAAATGCCCACTTTTATGACAGTTACAGTGTTTTTAATACAAAATTTATTCAGATGAATATTCGGGTCTATATTATAACACCAAAAGTGCATATGTGTGACTACATAAAAGTCAACACATAATGCATGAAACCTGAAAATAGTGAACAGCCACGTAATCAGATATTTCCCTAGGGAAAAAACTTACGTGGCTGTTCAATAAAAAAAATAATTTAACACCATAAACAGGTGGGGAGCATCGCCATCCACACACCCCTAACATGGGGGGCTCTGCCCCCACACCCCCCTAACTAAATATACCAACTCCGAGATTGCACTATAGGGAAGGAAACGGCAACTCCGTGAAGTTGGCCAACTATTTCCTTGCCCTATGACATATTCATAGAATCTCTTAAATGTGATTCGATGAATATGAGTCACTGTTTCCGTATTCGCTCAGAAGACTTTTCATGCCTCAGATAGCCTAAGCAATTTACATTGAGATGCAGTTCAGTACTGCTCTGCTTCCATTTCAGGGTCACATGCAGGGTTAAGCTGGTTAAGATGGATAATCATCAACACTTATGCTACTTTGCAAGATGTCCATTTTTTAACAAATGGAATTTGAACTGCACCATACATGGGAACATTCACTCCTCCAGTCATCAGGATGGCCAGGTATGTGAAATGCTCAGTAACAGAAAAGGCAAGTCAGGCCAGTGGTTCTAGCAACCAAGTGCCAGATTAGTTTTTGCTTTTATGATTGGTTATGAATCGCTATAAATAAATTTTCTCACATAGCAGGAACTTCATCATTTTACTGTTGAGGTCAGTAATGATCATCTACAGCTTATAAGAGTTTAATTATTTGGACTGCATTAATTACATGCTTTACTTAATATATACCACTGCTAGGTAGCTATGTCACATTATATGGTCACTTACATTCGTGTAACATTCCACTATGTAACATTATACATTTGTTCATTTGAATTGCAATTCTGGGTGGATCCCTTAGAAAATGGGCATTTCCAAGCAAGGTTAACCCAGTTAACAATGCAAACATATTTTAACAAATAGCCCATTAGTTTTGTAATATTTAAATGTCACTACAGCTTTACAAAGTGAACACAAGTCAGGGCCATAGTCATCAGTTCAGTCTTCACAACCAAGTAACCACTTTTGGGATACTAGACTGCTGCTCTGACAAACCTTTCAATAGTCTATGCACCTTATGACAGTGGATCCCTGAAACTGTCTGGAACCACCACCCCACCCTGGTAGCTACACATGAAGCCTGGCTAGAGGATCTGCCATGAAACACAACAAAGACAACCTAGCAAGAATGGTAACTCTTCTTTGCAGTTGCTGCTAAGGTAATGTCCCTTAAAATATCTAACAAACAAGAAACTGATGCATGGCTGGTTGCCAACTTAACCAAAAAAAGGAAAACTCCTTTAGTAATAGTATTAAATCCAATTAGAACATTAATGGTATCAAAATAAAAGATTTTGAATTAAAGATTCATCTCTTTGCTGATGATATTTTACTAACAATAGAAAATAAATACATTTGATTAGAACATATAATTAGTTCTATGAGTCAGTCTGAAGAAATCTCAAACTTAAGATTTAATCATAATAAAAGAATTTCATGATTAATAAAAATATTTAAAAATCATACAAAAAATATTCTAACTTCAATTGGAATATCAATGAAATGAAATACCTTGGTATAATGATACTGTCTAATAGTAAAGAAATAATACAAACATTCAACAGGTTGTTGATAAAAGTTTTAGTTTAGTCACACATTGGAATAAATTCTTCTTTACCATGGAAGAACAATTAATGCTTATTAAGATGGCAATTCTCCCTAAAATACTGCTTGTCGTACAGTCTACCCAACCTACTAACTCTAAACTAACTCACCATAGCAGATAATAACATCTACAAACCTGACCACTGCCCAGCTGTCTTTCACCTAGTTGAACCAAACACTAACCCCAAATCTACTATGGCCACTTTCTTTATGCTAATAAAATATCCAAATCCTGGAACCTACTACCTCAGCAAATACTTAAACATCCTGACAATCGTAAATTTAAACTACTCTTAAAAGAACCCCTATGAACCACTAGCTATGCTCCTGCACCTACAAAGGCAAAATACTTCAACTTGACTAACTTCTAGTCTAACATTCTAACTGTCCCAACTTTATATTACTCTTCTCTTCTGTATTATATCAACCATTTGAAAACTTTCGTCATGTAATATTCCTATTCTGTTCTTCCTTACCTCTTACCCATTACAAAATATATAAAAAAAGGAATGAGAAAACAGCTTTTTATCCTGTATATTTTTCGCATCACCTACCTGTACTCAGATATTGTATTTTACCTCTTGCATTTGTATATTTTTACTTCACTTATCTGCTCTCTGAAATTGTATCTTACCTCTTTCATGTATTTAATTTGTTTAACTTTTTCATTGCCATTTTTTTTGTCAACCACATATCTTGAAGATTTTTTCCCCAGGTCTCTACTGAAAATGGGACCCTGGCCCAGTCAGACACTACTGATAAAAAAAAGTAAATAAATAAAACTTTATTACTATCTCGACCCAAAAAATGAATGAAGATAAATAATATTCAACGTAAGCATTTTTGGCATCCTAATAAACCAACAGTTTCCTCTGAATGGGCACAGAAAAGGTTGGGATAATGGTGGAATGGGATTCCCTGATATTCAATTGTATGCTACTTCAAAAATTGCAAAAGTTATAGCATTATGGATAAATTCATCTTATGATTCAAAACGGAAACAAATAAATCAAGAAATATTATTAATAAACAATAAATATTTCACAACTAGTAATTCAGTTTTATCTGGTTATTAAAAAACTTTTATGCAAATAGAATTACACCCATTTCTCAAATTCCCTATTTAAATAACATAATTTCCTCTTTCCAAAAGTTCACATATTCTAACCATTGTAATAAAGACTTAATATTTTCTATGTTCCCAATTGCATATATAAATGACTGCTTAGAAACTCATAACTTTAACAAAATCCTAGTACTGAAACAACAAAATAATTTATTGGCACTATGTGTATATATATATATATATATATATATATATATATATATATATATATATGCGTGTGTGTATGTATGTATGTATATATATATATATATATATATATATATAATAGATAGACAGATACACTGCAGTACATTAAGGTTCAAATACAATCAAGATTCTAAGAATTGGTTAATTTTACAAATATTTATAGACTTTTAAACACATAGTTTAATAAGATATTTAACCTAGATAAGAAATCATTTCCCAAATTACTGGAATGCTTAATAAATATAAATAATAATGCAATGAAAAATAAATCATATTTGTCACAGATTTATAACATTCTTATGTTAGATTTGACATATTTAGACAATTCCTATTGGAACTGCTCCTCTAAAATTAATAATGAAGACTTCTCTGAAGAAAGCAAGAAAATAATATTAAAATCTGCAGATAAAACTACATCTTCATTATACTGGAAAAGTTTCACCTGGAAATTGTTACACAGAGTTTCTGTCACTCACAACAAAATTGAAATTATGTATAAATCAAATAGAATTAAATGCTGGAGATGTGATTCTGAAATATTAGCTGATTGGATGCAATGGTATATGAATATGAAGTCCTCACCCCTTTTTGGAAAGAAATTGATAATTTCGTTCAAGTTCTATGGTCAGATAGATGTCATGTTTATAAATCTTTACTTTTATTTAATGCTCTGATTCTGAAGATAATTCCAAAAACCCAAATGCCTCACTTATGGTATATTTTTGTTATAGCCAGAAAAGTAATTATCAAAAATAGGAAAAGTAAAGCTACCCACACTTGCATATTATAAAGATGAGAATTTTTAATATTGCACATTCATATAAATCTTGTCTTAAACTTAAAGACTTGCTTGAAAAATATTAATTGCTGTTGATATTTATAATTTTGATGTATTGATCACCCATGGACCTATGTAAATAGTTATTTGTTTTTTTTAATTGATTTGTATATGTATTGTTTTAGAACCAAATTTAAAAAAAAGAAAACCCAGATTATGGTAGCAGATCACCAGAAGATCTTTTCTGTATACCAGGACAAGACAGAGACATGGAGACATACCCCAGATTATGGAATATCAGGTTATTGAGGCTATAATAAGGTGAAGTGGTGCAAAACATGGTCAATATTCTTGTGACATAATTTGTGAAAATAACCCATTTATCATCCAATCCTTCCATTTAAATATCACACAAAGCATGGTAACTACACATCCTCCATGAAAAAAAAAACTGCCTTATAGAGCCATTATTATTAAATATCTATGCTGAGAGACTGTGAACACTGTATATCCAGAGACAGAAGAAATCTTCTGTGTGGGAAAATGTTCACATTTATAAGGATTTTTCTCAAGCCATGAGGCAACAGCAGAAATCTTTTGCATAAATTAGGCAACTATGTTGCAGAAATAAGTCATCAATATTTTCTAAAAAACCTTACCCCCTTATAACCAAAAGAGAAGATAAAGTCCATTTTTTCAAATGTGCAGATAGTGTCATGACACTCCTTTAGTCAAAACAGAAACAGGAGTTGGTACCCAACATAACACTGCATAAACAAAGTTCCAGTCAAGATCACAACGTTGCTATCTACTTTGAGAAGGGGAAAAGCCCAGAGAAATCTGCAGCTATTTAAAGTATTAGGAAATTCAGATAACCTGCCCTGCCCATTTCTTGCAGATGCACTACTCAAGTCAATACGAAGTCCTGCGTCCCTGCCTGTAAAGGCTCATGCATGCAATTTAACATCTGTACGAATATTTCAAGCCTTGTCAACTGGTGATGTTCCAAAGATGCAGACTGTGAAAGTAATCTCTTCACTCATGGTATACATTTTTCACTTCATTCCCCAAGGACAATTTCAAGAAAACAAATCCATAGGTTGCAAAATCTAAAAGAATACCACATTGAATCTGTCATTTAACCCACATACCAAGTAAATGTTGTTCAGCTAAGGATCTGGATTCAGGAAATACCTTAATCCTAGGCCACTGGTATAGTGACTTCTGAATGGCTTTTACATTTTCCATTCATAAATAGGCCTTGAGAACTTTTCCCTTCTGCATCTCCAAGTAATTTATCAATACCTTAATGTATCTTCCATTGTCACTGTCATTTTCTGTCAGTATATAACCTGTCATACCATGAAGTGCTTAACTGTAAATTATACAGGATTCACTATTCCTTTTAAGTGGCATTACTTTTTGACCCTAGAAACAAAGATTACAAGTTGCTGTGACCTTAATGCAAGAGACTGTTGTTGTGTCTTTTGGCTTATCCTGGTTAGGGGTCGCCACAGCGGAACTCCGGTCCGCTAATGTTTGGTAGGGGATTTTTATGTGCCGAGTTACCAGCCCTGATGCATAACCTTCAACGAAGGCACGCCCATTCACGCATGCCTCTACACAGAAGACGCTCTAGCTGAGAATCGAACACGACAATGGCTTACTGTGAGGCGACAACGCTACCGCAGCACCACTACCGCAAGAGACTAAGATTGTTAAAAACACTCCAAATCTCTATTCCTCCACTAGAAGGTTTTCAGGGTTAGAATTTTTTCTACCAAGACAAAGGTTGTTGCTGTCAGATGAGATAGTATTTGATGGGTTTACTATCAAGGAAGTGATCAATGAAGGGACAGAAGGAAGTAATTATTCAAGAAATGAAAAGAAATACATGTGCTAGATTTGAAAATATTTCAAAAGTCCAGTATAATTAGAGAGCACTTTTCACAGAGACAATAAAAGAAAGTGAACGTCCATGTTGTGGGAAAAACGTTCTTAAAAAGATAAGAGAAAATACAGATGACATTATTCTCTCCTTCATTCTAAAGGACTTTTTTATCAGTTTTAGGCTGGTGTGATACTGGAAGTGAGCATGGACTACAAGAGTATCTCTAGAGGCAGTCCATACTTTGTTTAGACAGACAGCATCATGTGTTGATCTTAGAATGGGTTAAGATATATAATACTGCAGGTGATGGGCTGATTGAGGCTTTACTTTTAAAATTAGTTCTCAGAGCTTGGCCAGAGTGGATGCCTGAAAGAAATTAGTCAGTATATAACATAAAGGTAGACAAATCTGAAGCTGTCAAAGCAAGGTTGTATACAACCTGCTTAGCAATACAAGACCACTTTCACTATCAGATGCATTTGCACACTATTTTCCAAATGTTTGTGCTTGAAAGATACCTGTACTGGCAAATTAGCAAACAATGACTTACTTTGCTCAAAAACATTGTTGCTATTTTCAGTGAATTAGAGTGATGGAGTAATTTGGTGGGAAGACCATTTGAAAACATCCTCTTCACATCAGTTGACTGCTGAGCCTAGATCCACTGCAGAACAAAACTCCTCTGTGCAGTACGCTACTTCAAGCTTATAAATGCTCCAATAAGTTCTGATAAAGTAATTTACACAAGTTGATAGTACAAAAGCACTCATCTCACCAAAATAAAATAAAATGTTGTTTGACTAAATTTTGGTATTGTTCCTGGAACCACAGATATGACTGGTTTTAATTTATTAGTTGTTCCTTTAGTAATACATACTTTTCTTGTCTTCTTCTTTCGGCTTTTCCTGATTAAGGGTCACCACAGTGGATCACCTGACCACTCATGATTGGCAGTAGAGTTTTTACGGTGTCGGGTTGCCAGCCCAGCACCCAACCTTCCAATGAAGGTGCACATACGCACGCACTCACGCCTAGGGCCAATTTAGAGTGTCCAATCCACCTACAGCATGTCTTTAGGATGAGGGAGGAAACTGGAGCACCAGGAGGAAACTGACACGACCACAGGGAGGACATGCAGACTCCGCACAGAAGGCACCCAAGCTGAGGATCAAACCACAGAACCTCTTATTTTGAGGCAACAATGGTAACCGCTGTACCACCGTGGCCGCCCACACACCTTTCTTGTCTAAATACATAAATTACCAAAAGAAAATGGTCTTTCAACAAAGGTTTTAGAAACCTGAACTGCCAGAAACATTACAAAAGCTGATTTAAAAGTGTGATACTCCATAATTAACTCTGAGAAGGTATTTTTTGCATGTTTTCTATATCATTTACACAGCACTTTAATTCATTTAGGTAATTTTGCTGAATAATTTTCTATTATTTTGACTGCTTTTTATCCACTTAAATTCATTGTTTGCAATGTTTGTATCTGGTTTGGTTCTGGCCTGGTGTGGTGTCCATCTTGAAACAGCTGTGGTTATGTAGTAAGAGTACATTGATTGCTGCTGCTGTTTATAGGTAGCCTAACATTAAATTGTCAAATTACAACTCTTTCACATTAGTTTCTACTTTCTTACTATCTGGTTTATACTGAAATTAGCTCATCATTCCTGATGCCTTTAAACAAAGGTTTCAGGCAGCTGCCATGGTTTGCTTCTGCTGGAAACATTACAAAAGCTGCTTTGAGCATGTGATGATTCATAATTAACTCTGTAAACTTATGCTTGCATTTTTATGCATTATCTGTACTGCAATCAAATTTATTTAGCTAATCCTACCCAATTTCTGTTGTTTTGACTACTTTTTTCATTTGATTTCAATGTTTGCATTGCTTGCATCTGTCTTTTTCCAAGTCTAATGTGGGGGAAAGCTTAAAGCAGTAGTGGTTGTGTTGTGAACATATATTAACTGCTGCTATACATGGGTAGCCTAGCACTATATTCAAATTACATCTGTTTATCATGGGTCTTTGATTTTTACTGTATGTCTAATACTATAAGCAAGTGAATATTTTTTCATATCCATCAGTTTAAAAAATCCTTCTTCCCTTCTCTCTTAGGTGACTGGCATCAGCCAGCCCTGAACTTAAATGGACTGCATTGAGCTATGCGGAATTGCACAGACTTGCTGCCTGCTGCCTGCTGCACAGATCTGTGTATTGCTATCTTCTGTGGACTCATTTAGTGGTGTAATCTCCCTCCTTCCTCCTCACATATTCATCCTCATGATTTTATAATTCATAGCACTGATTAGCATAGAGAGACTTCAGTCTACCTTCCCTCCCATTGCCAGCCTTCTAACAGCTGGTATCCTAAGGCAGTGTAATAACTACCACATGCTAGCTGAAAATGTACTCTTGCTCATACAGATTTATTCAATCTGGGAGAGATTCCAACATATAGCTGACATACAGACAGCCCTCTCAAAATCACATGCATGCAGGGAGAATCATACTGTTTATCCCCACCTCATACAAATGTAATATACCATACTTTTTGTGCAAAATAATCATATACTAATGCTAAGATATCATTACCTAGGCCTCCTACAACTCAAAAGAATAATCATCAACAACCACCCCAATACACAGTACAGTTGTGTACACCTACCATAAATGTAGATGTTCGAGTGTCTTCACTGTTGCAGTCATGACTGTAGGGTTCTCCCCTGCCGGCAGGCAGCCCTCGGTCGGCCAGAATCCCAAAGTCTGGGTCCGGCGTCGGCTGTTCAGCCATGCTCCCTGACGTCAGAGCGCCAGGAGTACAAAGCTGACAGCCGACGCCATCTTCTCCAGTTTTTCTTGCCCCAGATGTCAGGAGTCCCAAAATGAAAATGGTCCCAAAACCTATGCAAATACACCTCAGAAGAGTGGTGGAAAAAAAAAAGGAACCACACAAAAGTAAAAATAAGAGGGGACAGGAGGGAGGGAAACCCAGACTGCAACAGTGAAGACAATCGAACATCTACATTTATGGTAGGTGTACACAACTGTACTATGTTCATCGTGTTTCACTGTTGCAGTCATGACTGCAGGGTAGAATCCCAAAGCTGAAAGAAAGGGAGGTGGTCATAAAGAAGGAGGGGCGGCTAAAAGGCCCTGCAAGACTGCAGAGGCAAAGCCTGCCCTAGACTTGGAGTAGAGAGGCAAATTGTAGTGTTTAGAGAAAGTATGCACTGAACTCCAAGTTGCAGCTTCCAAAATGTCCTTGGTAGGAACTCCCCTGAGGAAGGCTGCAGAAGTGGCAGCAGCTCTGGTGGAATGAGTCCGTATGCTCTCTGGGATTTGCTTTCCATGGTGTGAATAACAAAATCTGATTCCATGAGCAATCCATTTAGAAATGGCTTTACCTTGGGAACTTGAAGCATAAGAGACAAACAATTGTTCTGATTTTCTGATGTCCTTGGTTCTGTTCAGGTAAAAACGTAGCTGTCGATGTACCTCCAAGGAATGTAAGATCCTTTCCCCTTTATTTTGAGGAGTGGGGAAAAAGGTTGGCAAGTGGATAGTTTGATTTAAAGCCACTTTAGAAACCACCTTAGGCATGAAAGTCGGATTCGTCCTCAAAGATACCCTGTCTTGATGAAAAATAATATAAGGTTCCACCGCCATAAGAGCTCGTAACTCTGAAACTCTCCTGGCAGAGGTTAGTGCCAACAGGATAGCTGTCTTCCAAGATAAAAACTTGATGTCAGCAGAAGCGGCAGGCTCAAAAGGAGGCAAGGTTAGTTTTTCCAAAACATAATTGAGATCCCAAGCAGGAATAGGAGGAGATCTAGGAGGTCGTAAGTTCTTAGCTCCTCTGAGGAACTGTCTCATGAGCTGGTGGGAAAAGATGGGAGGGTCTGTATTATAATGAGCAGAAATAGCAGAAGCATGGATCTTAATGGAAGAGAAAGAGAGACCCTTATGTAAGAGATCCGTCAAGTAAAGTAGAATTAAAGTAATGTTAGGAAGAAGAGGACCAGAATCCTGAGCCTGCATCCAGCAACAAAATCTTTTCCATTTTCCTGCATAAGATTTCCTAGTGCTAGGACATCTGGCTTCTAAAATGACATCCATAACCTGCTTGGGTAGGAAAGAAGAAATCAAAGGTCCTGGATTAACCAGGCCGCCAGGCTGAGAGTTCTGACATGAGAGTGTAGAACCTGACCCTGATGTTGGGACAGAAGGTTCGGAGACTGAGGTAAAATCCAAGGGGACTCCAGGCATAGGTTTACTATAGTTGGATACCAAAACTGCCGAGGCCAATTCAGAGCCAACAAGATTATCATCTTGGGTTTGTCCCGTTTTATCTTCAATAAAACTCATGGAAGAAGAGGTAGAGGCGGGAAGGCATATCCCGAGAGGTTCCTCCAACTGAGTGACAGGGCATCCACTTTCCAGGCCTCTTTGTGGAATGTCCTGGTGCAAAAATTCTGTAGCTGATGATTTAGATGCGATGCAAAGAGATCTATGTGAGGACATCCCCATACTGCTGTTATCATCCTGAATATTTTGGTGTCCAGCATCCACTTGTGTGGATCCGAAAGGTTTCTGCTCAAACTGTCTGCCAGTAAGTTTTGTTTTCCTGGTAGAAACTGAGCTTGATGATCCAGATTGCAAGTTAGAGCTGTGTTCCATAAATCCATGGCTAGTCTGCAAAGGGGGTAGGAATGAGATCCCCCTTGCTTGTTTATGTACCACATAACTGTGGTGTTGTCTGTCCATATTAGTAGTTGTCCTGGTTGTATGAGATTCCTGAAGGCCAATAGAGCTTTCTGAACGGCTAACATTTCCTTTAAGTTGATATGCAGGTGCTTCTGTTCCTTTGTCCAAAGGCCCTGCAGACAATTGCCCTGAAAATGGGCTCCCCAAGCATAATCCGAGGCGTCCGTGGTTAGAATCTGAGAGGCAGGAGGTACACGGAAGGGCTTCCCTTTGTTTAGAGCACATGCCCTGGACCACAAAAGAAATTCCTTTTGAAGGCAAGGAAGGACAGGAATCAGTATGTCCAAACTGTGGTAATGCTGAGACCATACACTTTTTAGGTACCACTGTATTTTCCTCATGTGTAGTCTTGCATAAGGTACGAGAAGGATGCAGGAGGCCATTTAACCCAAAGCCTGCAGGAATTTCCTTGCAGATAGATGGGTTAAAGTTGCCAAGGCTTTGAAAGTTGATGCCAGCTGTAATTGTTTTTCGGATGTCAGAAATGCCATCTGGGTTGTAGTGTTTAGAAGAGCACCCAGAAAAGTTATCTGTTGTGATGGTGTCAAATTTGACTTTTTTATGCTTACAGAGAATCCCAGGAATTTGAGGAGGTTTTGTACAAAGTCTAGATGCTGGAGTAAGACATCCTTGCTGTCTGCCTGAATTAGACAATCATCCAGATAAGGGTAAATTTGAATTCCCTTGAGTCTGCTGTAAGCTACTACTGTAGCCAGGCATTTGGTAAAGACCCTGGGCGCAGTAGACAATCCAAAGGGCAGCACAGAGAATTGAAAGTGCCTCAATCCGGCCTTGAACCTAAGGTATTTTCTGCGATCCTGCCTGATGGGAATGTGTAAATATGCCTCCTTTAAATCCAAAGTCACCATCCATGCATCTTTGGACAGCATTGGAAGTAACTGCTGTAGAGTAAGCATCTTGAATTTTGGAATCTCTAGAAAGGTGTTCAAGACCTACAGATCCAGAATGGGTCTCCATGAATTTTGCTTTCTTGGGACTAGAAAGAGCCTTGAGTAAAACCCTTTTCCTATCTCTGAAAGAGGTACCAGTTCTATGGCATTCATAGCCAAAAGAGCCTCCACCTGGTTTAAGGCCTCCGTCCATTGATGTTTTGGAAGGTCTGGCCATCTGCTTGGCCTTGGCAAGGTATGAAAATGGAATTTGTAACCTCTTAAAATCACATCCAAAACCCATTTGTCCTGGGTTATTTGAGTCCAATTTTGGTAGAAAAGAGAGAGTTTTCCTCCGAGAGGGGCTCCCAGGCAAGACGTTCCTGCAGCCCAACAGAGGGAGTCATTGAGTTTGTTTCCTTTGAGACTGTGGCCTGTCCTCTCCTCCCCTAGGGGTAGAAGCAGTCTATTGCCTTGGTCTATAAGCAGCTTGTGTTTGAGGCCTTCCTCTGGAGCATCTATATCTACCCCTTTGAGGCCTGTCTGAAGAGGGAAAGGACCAGTTTTTTGATGGCCAATTTCTGCTAAATCTAGGAGGCTGTACTTGTAAGAAATCTTTAACTGTTTGCATGGATTTCGCCTTATCCTCCATCTTTTTAATCACTTCTTCAGCTTTAGATCCAAACAAAACATTATGCTGAACAGGAGCATCCAATAATTTAGCCTTTACTTGTTCAGGTAAATTTTGTTCCTTTAGCCATGCATGTCTTCTAATGACTGTGCCAGAGGTTGCAGCCCTACAAGAAGCCTCCAAGGCATCAAATCCAGAGTGTAAAACATGCTTCCCAACTTGTTCAGTGGCATGCAATATGTCATGTAATTCCTTATCCTCTGCACAGGCAGAAATGGAAGTAAATTTCTGTTTTAAGACAGACAAGAGAAATTACTGATATTTAAGCATATGAAACTGACAGTTTAAAGCCCTAATGGACAAAGTAGCAGAAGTGTACACCTTTTTGCCCCATCTTTCCAAGGCTCGAGAATCCTTTTCAGTAGGAATATGATTTTTGGCAGTAACGGCCTTAACACCCTTAGGACCCTGAGAAATGGTTTCAGGGTCAGCAGTAGGATTCTTGTATAAAAACTGATGGGAATCAGGGACCCTGTAGTACCTATCAGGCTTAACAGGAGCAGGAGGAAAAGGATCAGAGGTTAAATTAGCCTCCGAAAAGGCATCATCCACAATATCCAAAACAGGAGGAATAGCCAGGGGTCTATGTTGGGGAAGAAGAAGAAAATCCCTCAGTCTTTTCTTGGATTCTGAATACTCCTGTCCCTCCCAGTGAAAACGTTCCCTCATTTCATGCAGAGTTTCCCCAAAAGAAAAATCTTCAGGAGGAGAAGCTGAAGGAATGGATTCTTCCGCATCAGAATCCTCATAAGGAGGAAAAGAATATTCCTGATCAGAAGAAGAAACTGAGGAAACAGAAGCCTGATCAGAGGACTCATAATAAACATCCTGCCTTGGCCTTTTGTCTAGAGGGGGATGAGAACCCCTAATCATTGTAAGTAAATCCTCCGCCATCTTGAGTAACTGTTTCTGTGACTTGGGAGCCGGTACAGAAGAGACCTGTATTGATTTAGAAGGAGTCTTTGCCTTTGTCTTTGGCTTTGCCTTTACTTGAAGCTGAGTAGGCCTGAAGACCCCTTCGGAAGCCGGTACCTGCACAGCGGCTCCGGACCCATCCGAAGGAGCGATGTCCAAAGGTCCTGCAACAGAGATATTTAAAGGCCTGGTTGGCTCCTCATGAGAGTCCGTTTCGGCCATCGGTTCTGAAATGGCCGACGACAGGGGCTGCAAAAGCACCTCACTGACAACGGCCGAACCTGAAGCTGGCTCCACATGTGCGCTATCATCAGATTTGGACCTCAGAGGCCTGTCTTTATACTTGCGACGCTTGTGAACTCCGGTAGATGGAAGCGTATCTGACGACATTATGTAGTTAAAGCGTCTACCAAAGTAATGAAAGGCAAAATTGTACCTTCGCTTAATTGTACGTTGATTGAATCTAGCACAAAACTGACAACTAGCTACGTCGTGGTCGGGGCCCAAGCAAGGAATACAGTAAGAATGAAAATCCTTATGAGGTATTTGCTTCCCACATGAAATACAATTATTAACTTTTTCTGACATCAGAGTGGAGCAAGAAAAAAGTTTCCCCAACGGGGTACTTAGCTTTGAGTGGAGAAGAAAGTCTTCGGACCGAAGTACGTAGAAATATTCGTCAGGAGTCAACCGACCGGCACTTGCGAACTGCTATCACCGCACGACAAGAAAGACTGGAGAAGATGGCGTCGGCTGTCAGCTTTATACTCCTGGCGCTCTGACGTCAGGGAGCAGGGTTGAACATTCGACACCGGACCCAGACTTTGGGATTCTGGCTGACCGAGGGCTGCCTGCCAGCAGAGGAGAACCCTACAGTCGTGACTGCAACAGTGAAACATGATGAACATCTACTATATGCACCCCCTTTTTCAACATGTCACATATGACAAAACACCCTTGAGCCAAACAACATCTTACAGATTGGGTGACTCCATATTCATTTCATATTCACAAGGCTGAACAAAGATGGGGTTACAGTTAGCTGACTTTTCAAGAGCCCTTAAAATCTTTTCCTCAAGTAAGTATAACTTGACATTATCACAGTCCATGCTGGTGTGAATGATCTCGCACAAAAAACATGAAAGACATGCAGATGGACTGATTAGAATTTATTGTGGATGCTTCTATCAAGGATAACACTCTGATCATGAGAATTTTGAGTGATAGTCTCCAATCACTGAAAATGATGCCTAAATTCAAATAAAAAATAGTTTTAACAACTAGCTAGTGTTGTTCCGGGGGGGGGGGGGGAGTCCAATATCCGTCTAGCTGAGACGAGACAATCAGCAATTTTTCTTTCTTTATTGAAGATGGTCTACACCTCTCATTCAAGGGCTTCTGCATACAAGCCAAAGCCTCATCTACCCCTTTGTGCCTTTTGTAGGCAGGGTCCATTTAAAGCTCATCCAAACTCAACCAACAAATGGATTCATGATCTAGGCAACTGCAAGGTGGCCCTTCTCGGGGCCAGAAAGCTTAAAAACAAACTGCCTAACCTGGAGGAATTTCTGCATTGGAATAAGTCCGTGTTTGTACAGTGATAGAGACATGGTTTAAAGGCAAGGACAGCACTCCCTATATGCTTAGGTTCTGTGACTATCATGCCTTTAAGCCCTCTGGAAATGGTGATATGTCTCAGTTTTCATCAGGAATTTCATCCCCTCCAAAGTGATACCCAAAGACCCAAAGTCCCTCCATGTGAGATCAATGAACTCAAGCTTACACCTATCACTTGTTATAGGTTCTCTTCCACTGCCTGACATGGACAAGATAAGTTCCAAACATTCCCAGAAAGCATTCTCATTAGAGATGGATTCTGATCCTCAAGTGACTCCAAGTACCTCTTACATAGACTGGTCAATTTACACTTCAAACATTGGCTATGCACAATATTTCTTAGAATGGGTGTATAAAAATTTCCTAGATCAAGTTGTCTGCAACCCTAGCATGGGCAGAAATATCCTGTACCTAGTTCTCACAAACTCTGCTCCCTGACCATGGCTGGTTCCTGACTTGTTACATCTGATCACCAGCTGATTACCTTTACCCTCAGAATATCTTCCTCCAAAGTTACCAACACAAGCCTCTTTAGTGACTTCAAAAAGGCTAACTTTTTGCAATTGCATTATGAAGTCACAAAATTCTCCTATACTAATCCCAAAATGGAACCCGAATATGCAACCACCTGTGCCAAGTATCTTTATGCTCATATAGATAAACAAACTGATAATGCTGTCCCACCAGGACCAAATACAGTGGCAAATTCAATAACAAATCTTTTACAATACAAGGCAGAAACTGCTTATATTACCTTATAAGGCCAGAAGTTCTCATCACAATGAGAATATAAAATGCCTCAGCAAGAAATTGAAGGGATCTATTAAGACCAACAAAGCCTCTAATGAACATAGGTATGTTTTTGAGGCTTATGATAACTACAAATCCTTCATCATCTGTGTTAGAAAACTAAGGAATAATTCACATCACTGCTCATAACTTATTTCTAATGGCACCTCCAATTCAAATCCCAGTCTCTCTGTTGATCAGTGGCAGTGAAAAACAATGAGCAGCCTGCCTGCCCCTGTGGGAGTGGTTACTGACTTGAAAATGTAGTTTTATTGGCCATTCTGGGTCAATTCCAGAACTCCTTCATCTTCCTCTCTTAAAACCCTCTTTTGCACGTTTTTGAGCATAGCGCAACTACGGGCAGCACCGCCTAATTGGGTTTAAACTATTCCTGGCTCCACAAAGTCTGCTCTTCACTTTTTCCCTTAGAACTGCTCTATCTCTCAATTTAAACACCATATTCTCATTCTAAGGCCCTTCACTGGCCCAATTAAGTAATCCTACAAGTTAGCACTATTAAACCATAAGCACTACTTACTCTTATACTCTCTACGATTACCCTGTCCTCTATTGGTCCGTCTTAAATTCAGTTTCCCTATTGCTCTAGCATGTCCAAAGGTCAGTCAATGGTTTCCTCTCCAGTCTAGCTGGTGAATATGGGAATTTTGAGGCAATGTTACAACTGTCTCATGTACACGGACAACCCTCTCCTCCTCCAAACAGGTTCAAATATATGTGAGAGATGCAACTATTTAGCCAAACTGGAGGCTGAGCTCTCACATCTCAAAACTGGTGTAACCAGTCAGGAGGAGAAGGTAACCTCACACAACACAATTCCAGTATCACATAGTCCCACCACATCAGCGAACCAAACACATAAATACACAAAAACATACTCGGAGGCTCTAAATAAAAATCTACCTAAGCAACAGAGACCTCCAAAGCAGACATCCAAGCAAACGCTACCTCAAAACAAAACACACACAACACATAACCCACAAAGTCAGTGTGCCAAGCAGCCACAGCCCTTAAGGCTGAATAACACACCTGATACTCTTGTTATAGGTGACTCTATTGTCAGACACACTGACGTCCCGCTCACCAGGCTGAATAAAGAGAAGGTCACAGTGAGCTGCCTGTCGGGTGCTAGGATCCGACACATAACGCAAGCACTCAGGTCACTCCAAAGCAAATACAAATATGACTCAGTCATTGTACATGCTGGTGTGGATGACCTAAGACGTACCTCCCTGGACTACATGAAAAGAGACATAGAGGAGCTCTCTGATCATGTAGCCCAGGCCGGTATGACCCTGATCTTGAGCAGCATCTTACCCTCACCTAGAATGATGCCACAGTACAAAGACAAAATGATCGATTTTAACAACTGGCTAAAATTTTGGTGTCAATCAAAGGGGATCCAGTGTCTGTCAGCCTGGGATGACATGGTCGACAAGCCACGTTGCTTCGCTAGGGATGGCTTGCACCTGTCACCACTGGGCTTTTGGATATTGGCAAAGGCTCTTGCCACCCCCATAGTGCCTTTTTTAGGCAAGGCTCAAAAGTCAAACCCACCCCCATAGACAGCACAAGGAACAAGAAACTAAGGATAATGCTGCTAAACGCCAGAAGTCTTAACCTCAAGATGCATGCACTTGAAGCTCTCCTCAGTATGGAGAACATCGATATCTGTGCAGTGACAGAAACCTGGTTCAAGGCTCCAGAGAGCACCCCAGCACTACCAGGCTATACCTCATATCATGCTTTTCGGCCCCAAAACCCAGACCGAACCACAAAAGGAGGGGGAGTTTCCATATTTATCAAGGATATCCACACCTCCAGGTTAGTGGGATTGCACGAAGTATTGGAGACCATCCATGTGCAACTAACAGTGGGCAAGACTGCTTTTCAGTTTATAGCATCCTACCACCCTCTCAAAGTCAGGAATCCCATTCGGCTTTCCTGAAAACATTGGAGAACATGAAGATCTCTCCGAACACCATTATATTGGGCGACTTCAACTACCCAAACATTGACTGGAAGCACTACTCAAGCCCCAGCACCTTAGCCCAAAGATTCCTGGAAATTATAAACTCAAATGCTATGGAACAACTAGTCACCACTCCCACAAGAGGGGACAACAGACTAGACCTGATCATTACCAACATGGGGACTCTATGCTCCACACCAGAAGTATATCCCTCATTGGTAAGATCAGACCATAAATTAATTTCACTGAATGTCCATATCCCGACCCCACCCCCAGCCCAGAAAACCACAGTGAAAAACTTCTCAAAAGCGAACTTCTCACTTCTCAAAACTGAAGTGGAATCCTTCAAGGCCCCAGGGCCAGTGGAAACTACAGCCCAAACTGCAGAATCCTATATAAATGCATTCTAACGGACATCTCCAGGAATGCATGGATCATGCTATCCCAAACAAAACCAAGACCCAATCATCCAAAGGCAGGCGTCCAGTCTGGTGGACCCCTGCCATAAATAAACTGTACAACAGAAGAAGGAAGCTACTACATGATAGAGCAAAATCCCTAACAGGGAAGGCATCTCTGATCAGTACTAGCAAAAAATTACGATCCCTCATAAAATCCTCCAAGGCCAGCTTTGAGAGAAAAATTGCACAGGACACCAAAGACAATCATAAGGCTTTTTTCAGTTATGTTAGAAACCTGGGATGCAACTCCCAGACTTGTTCTGAGTTGATTCTAAATGACAAAAAATACACTGAACCCACAGACATCGCCAATATCCTGGCAGACAGGTTCAGTGCAAACTTCTCCACCCCTCCCCCAAAAGAGCAAGTATCTATCCCGGCAGAGGGCTGCCTCCCAAACATCTCAGATGCTCAGGTGAAGGCTGCCCTCTCCAAAGCAAAAAACACTGCTTCCATGGGACCAGATGGTGTCCCAGGTTGCGTCCTACATGAACTACAAGAGGAACTAATCCCTCAAATAAAACAGCTATACAATCTCAGCCTCACTACAGGATATGTGCCCACAGAATGGTGTACAGCAACAGTGGTCCCACTCCACAAAGGTGGAGCCTCTACGGACCCTGGAAACCATTGCCCCATAAGTCTGACTAGCTTAGTCTGCAAGGCTATGGAGAGGATCATCATGGAGCTCATAAACAAAGACATTGGGGACCTACAGACACTAGATCCTACCCAGTTCGGCTTTGTCAAGGGCAGATCCTGCCTTTTGAACCTGGTTGACTTCTTTGAAACAGTCACCAAAGCCATAGATGAAGGAAAGGTAGTCCACACAGCCTATCTGGACCTTGCAAAGGCATTTGACACAATACCCCACTCGGGCATCATAGATAAGCTATCCAGCTTAAATATAAACCCCTATGTCACAAGATGGGTCGCAAACTGGCTCAAAGACAGAACCCACAGAGTGAGAGTTGCTGGAGCCATGTCAGACTCGAAACCGGTCACAAGTGGTGTCCCACAGGGTTCTGTCCTGGGACCACTCTTGTTCGGTATATACTTTTCCGAGGTACAGGCAAATGTGGGAGGACTATGGCTCACCAAGTTATAGCGACTGCAAACTGGGCGCCATAATCAACTCTCCAGCTGACACAAACATCCTTCAAAAATGTCTCACAGAGACAGATAACTAGTGCCAGCACCATGGTTTAAAGCTAAATGCCAAAAAATGTATAGTCATACCCTTTGGCAAAACAATGTGCCCACAAATTACCACATAGGCAGAAACCCATTAAGTACAGAGAAAGTTATTAGGGACCTGGGGACCCAAGTTGATAGCAATCTCTCCTTTGAAAACCACATTGCCAAAGTGGTTAGAAAGACCTTCTACATAGCACACCTCATCACGAAGGGTTTCACATCTAGATCAAGAGAGGTAATCGTGCCCCTTTATTCATCCCTCATCAGGCCCATCATAGAATACAATGCCCCTTTTGAGATGTACCTTACCCGACACCTGCAGCAATTAGAAAGACCCCAAAAGTATCTCGCCAAGAGGATCAATGGTCTCAAACAGATGCCATATACTGCTCAGTTAAAAAAACTCCAGCTCTACTCAGTTGCATACCGCCTACTTCGAGGCGATCTATGCCTGACATACAAAGCTATGTCAAATCCAGAATTAATGGACATGCTCCACCACAGTAAATCTAAATCCCTTAGAGCCACACGCTCGAGGGACTTGAACCTCAGCACAGAAATAAATAGAACTTGCTGGAGGGACAGGTTCATAACCCAGAGGCTCCCTTCACTCTGGAATAGAATTCCAGTTCATGTGAGGCAGAGCACCTCACTGAATCTCTTCAAGAAGAATCTCGATAAGTGGATGGGGGATTGTAGGTTTGTCCCAGGGATTACTCCCGTGTCACTATTAGACAGAGGCACAGTAAACTAAACCTTAAAAAGGGCACAGTATACTCAAATCAAGGGGTGGCGTAAGCCATACAGAATTGGGCTAGGCTTATAATTGCCCCAGGGCAGATAGCCTAGTATGAACCTATGAACCTATGACACTGCCAATACACTGGATAGCAAGTTTGCTTAAAATATTTCCACTGAAACTATCATCCCCAGTTCAATCATACCGGAATTAGCCCCTATACACAACACACATACACACTATCTCCAAGGACCATGTACATAAAGTGATCTCAAACACCAAAATACTACTTCAATGGATCAAAATTTTAGACTAAATCCTCTACCTGCCCTACCCATTCACAAGATAAACCAGCCTTCTCAGTAATATCCCCCTCTATCTACAACACCTCAAATCTTGACCTTGCCACATTCAAAGTTACCCCACACCAACTAAACAACCAAATTTCCTCAAAACATAACACATCTATAATCAAATGCTTAAAAACTATAATCCAAATAGCATCCCGAATCATACTTAGTGGATATGTGTACCCAAATGTGGCCCTACAAATAACAACCCCCCCTCCCCCCTGCTACCAGACAAATAACATTCTAACCTCCCACCAGAAATCAACAGATCTCCTTATACTCAACATAAATATAAGAAGCATACTGAACAAAATCCCAGAGCTACATGCTACCCTGCCCCTCTACTCCCCTGACATAGTCCTCCTCACAAAGACCTGGTTAAAACTACTAAACAATAATAATGACTTTGTTCCACCTGATTACAATGTTCTAAGACAATACAGAATATACAAAAGAGGTGGAGGCATTGATCTCCTCTTCAAAAACAACATGACCATTGAATTGTTAGCCACTGAACAACCGAAGTTCAATAATGCAGAAACTATGTTCACTAAGATGAAAATCAACTGAAAAAAAACTCTTGCATATAATTGGTACCTATGTATCCCCCCAGCAATGACATTAACACAGTAGAATCCATTATAGACTGGAAATCCCAAAAATTTTCCCAAGAAACAATCATACTACGTGATGTTAATATTGACTGGTCCTCTTGTAACTTGCTCCACCCCACTAACCACATTAACTTACACAGTTTTACTCAACTAATCAAAACCACAACACGGGTAGATAAAGCATTAAAAAAGGAGTCCATCCCAGACTGGATCCTACCTAAAATACTATCTCAATCCTAACTCTCAGGCTGCCTCCGAGACACACGCAGAGATCCCCTATCCACATTTATAATTAGACACCAAGTGAATCCATTAAAATCCTCCACCCTCCAACAAATCTGGTATACAGAGAATTTCAAAACCTATGATTTCATATCTGCACTTAATCAATGCAACTGAAGACCACTCTCATCTCTCCCCCTGGAAAGTGCCACAGACTACTTCAACAACACTTTCCTAAACATTCTAAATCATCCTGCCTCTATCATAATTGTCAGAACTAAATCCAACTATGCCCCCTGGCTGACCAGAGAAACCCCATCTATTATTAAAACAAAGAGACAAAGAATGGGACTAATAGCAACAAAATGAAACTCAAACTTATAGACAGGCATAACAGGAACTAAGGAACAAAGCCAAAAGAAACAAATTAAGACAGACAAAAGGAACCACTATATAGGCATTCAAACCAAACACAAAAATAACCAACAAAAATTATGGGCTGACATTAATAAAATCCTACAATGAGGAAAGACCAGTACTCCACCTTCAAACATTGAGACCACCACCAGTAATATCGCCACCTAATCCAACGAACACTTCACCAAATCCATCCTAGTCCTCACCAATAATACTTCTCCCACTTCACATCCAAACCTATCTTCTGTACCAGCAGACCAAAACCTTTTCTCCTTACAGCCTGTCCCAACTAGCCCAATACATAAATACCTAAATAGGCTTAAACCCACAACTCTGAATGCTGACAAATTACCTGCAGAATATCTAAAGATCTCAGCCAAAGCCATCTCCTACCCAGTCTCCATGCTCATTAACGGGTCTATATCAAGTGAACGAAAATTTATATAATCGAATGTATTTACATTTCCAGCACACAAACGCCAAAACAAGTAAACGTCGAACAAGTAAAAGCTTGAAAATCAAAACATCGAAAACTTTTAGATGGCCAGCAACTGCTCCCTAGTGTAATAAGTGTAACTAACCTACAAAATTAACTTTTCTTACCCTACCAAGCTGTGCTTTATGTGCAAGAAAGGAAATATATTTTACATACAAAACGGGTATTAAACTATACCGTATTTTAAGTAAACTACAAACTGAGTGATTACATATTTAAATAACCTCCTCGCCCAAGAAATCAAAATATGCACTTCAATAATACGTAGAAAACATATGGTGCACACAGCATATCAATGTTAGTATGGTATTAAATTTTAAGTAGCATGGCAACTGCACGTAAGAATTCAAGTACAGTATACTGTTCTTTATTTTTCAAAACAGTTTGTAGATGAAAGTCCCTTTCTAAATGCTTTCTCTTCTTTGGAGAAACAGGACATGTAGACATTAACTGTAATCTAATTTCATCAACCCGATTTTGCTCTCTAGCAAGTACTGACAGAACAGCTGGTATGTCAGAAATACGTCTGCCTGGCAGACACCTAATCCTCCTATGCCAGCCCTCCACATAATTTTGTGTCCGTGGTAAAGAAACTTCGTTCAAACAGGAGACATTCCAGAATGATATAGGGTACACAGGAGGAAACTGTAAATGAATTGTAGTTCTAGTGATCTGCTCCTGTAAGCGGCCCAACACGTAAATATCAGAGAAATATGTGATCAATTCTTTCCTGTCAGCAGGAAATGTTTTACTTAGCTCTCTAAATGCTGGAATCACTTCATCTTCCCTCAAAAATGAAAGTGCTATTAGTTCTTTAACGGAACGCTGAAATTCAAGAGAAGTACCATAAAATCTAGATAAGTTAAGTTGCTGAATTTTGCGCCACACATTCTGTGAGAAATGGAAGAAACAACCTTTACTTTTCACAATGAAAAAGTTTGCTTCTATACTTTTAATTACAGCTAGTTCAAAGTCACACAATAAGTATTCCACCGAAGGTGTTAGATCACATCTAGCTAACAAGTTAAACAGACACTCCCACATCAAATTGTATGCCTTAAAAGACTTTTTAGTCATCAAGACATATACTGCAGGAAGACATCTCTGTTTGTCACCATGGTTAACAAATGCATGAACACTATATAACTGCCTACATAGTCTACCTTTTGTAAGGAATACTCCATCCATGAACCATATATTTGTATTACACAAGTCTTTGACATTTTCTTTTGTTGTAAACAGTAAAACATGTATATTTAACTGCAAATCTACCTTATGTTCCTGGATGAATTCAGATTCTTTTAATTTATAATCATCCAGACATACTGCACCTAAGGTTGTACATGGTTTACAGTTTGTTAACAAAGTTTTTCTCCTAACTCTGTTAACCTGTTGTAATAGTGATCGCCTAGCTGGCAATGCAACAGTAGACTCAAAGGACGTGGTAGCAAGAATGTCATCAACAACTAAACACGGTGTGTTCCTGCAAGTACTAGCCATATCCTTCAATGTACTACATGCTTTGTACTTTTCATCTAACGTTGGATCTGACGGATGGTCATGAATAGTAGACTTCAAGAGAATTTCTTCTCCACCTTTATCAACTGTTATAGCCCTACCCTTACATTTATCTGTTGTTTTCAAATGACAGCACCAATACTTACGGCTTTTTACAACCTTCTCTAAATTGTACAAATAGCCATCAATAACTAGCATATCTTTCTTTTTTTGGATTTAACTGTGTAATAGTTACAACCTATTACACCAGGTCCAGCAAAAGTGCTACAAGCCATAGCTGCAGGTATAACCGGTGTATGCACACGTATTTGCTGGAAATGTTAATTTAAATAATGTGTTGTTACATTTTATTTTTATGTTTTTAAGTATTTCACATGAATTATAAATGGTATTTATTTAATTAATTGATAGTGAAGTTACAAAAGTGAATATACGTACACTTTTTGTTTATTTTATTTACGGGTATTGGTGTTATTTCATACATATTCATATTTATATTCAGACGTCATCATTTAACGCACCTAACAGGCAATGTGGCCAACTAAAACAGTTCGATGATATATTTTTCGCTGAAAGAACATTTCGACATTTAGTTGTTTCGGCATTTATGTGTCGATGTGAATACATTCGATTATATAAATTTTCGTTCACTTGATATAGACCCCTCATTAACCACTCTTTATCAGAACAATGCGTTCCTTCTCTATGAAAAACGTTGCATATAATACCACTCCAAAAAGGAGGTAACTCTGTGGAACTATCTAATTACCGTCCAATTGCCATTTAATCTCCCTTATCTAAAATCCTTGAAAAATGTATACATTCCCAAATAATGCAGCATCTCCTCACTAATAAACTACTAACCAACACCCAGCATGAATTCCATCCCAATCACAGTACTACCATAGCCTTTATTAGCTTTACCAACACAGTAAGCCAACATCAAAACAATGGTAACCTAGTATCCACTGTAATCCTAGATCTCTTCAAGCCCTTTGATACCATCTCCCATCCCAAACTCCTTTCTGCTCTCTCTGATCTTAATCTCAGCCACTCCACACCAGCGTGGTTTTAACACTATCTAACCAATTGCCAACAAGCAGCAAAATGGAAAAACTCCTTATCTCCCCTCCTACCTGTCACCCTAGGGATCCACCAAGGATCCATTCTTGGACCTCTTCTTTTCAACATATTCACCAACCAACTCCACAAAGCTACCTGGCACACCACTTTAGTCCAGTGCGCCGATGACTCCATTTTAATCTACTCCCTCAACTCCAGGAACTGACACAAGAGTCCTTTACCGCTGTTGAAACCTGGTTAGACAACTCTCATCTAATACTTATCCCCAATAAAATGCAGTTAATGATATTCTATCCCACTACAGCCATAGATCCCATACCATCATTCACAATATTCTCAGCCAATAACACCCCTATCACACCTGCCCAACACAACAAACTTCTAGGGGTTATCGTAGATCACAACATGAAATTTGATATGCACATTGCACAGACAGTAAATAAAGTCCATAAAAAACTTGGAACCCTATATAGATGTAAAACGCACCACCAATGACAGTAAAGCCACCATTGCAAGAAACCACCTACTATCCACACTCTTCTATGCCTCCTACATATTCATCAACCTAAACAAAGCAGACTTTAACAAACTAAACACCTGCTACAATAAAATAGTTTTGCTAATGACTGACCCTTCAGGACACATCACTGCATAGCAATCAAGCAACTATCCTGGCTGGATTCTATATCATCCCGATAGAGTTCCTGCTCTTCAAGGCCTACTTAATATCTACTCTAACAAATGCCTATTATGATCCACCAACAAATTACTGGCTGACATAGGCAAAAGCAACAATAGCTCTGGGGACTCTGTTTTCCATTTCTGTTGTGAAAGCATGGAATACCATCCCTGTAGATATTAGGCCACTGAAAACCAAAATAATTTCAAAAAACTCCTCCCGTCCCATTTACATAGTTCTTGGTTATGTAATTGTTCTGATCCTGGATAGCTTCATTTAATTAGATCATACTGTAACAAAGGAGACACTTGTGAATATCAACTTGATTCATATGCTTGTGTTACAAATGTATTAGAACTGTATGTCATACAAGATGGTTTACAGATGTGTGCTGAAGAGATATGTTATAGTGTACTCAGCTTAGAGATGTGTCCACAGTGTACCCTGCTGGAAAAGAACAGAAATGTTTATACACTATTGTAGCTGTGTATGTGTATATGTTTTAATAGTGGAAACTGGAACATAGAGTGTTAACTTGCAAAACTTCAGAAAAATAGTTGAAATTAAATTATTTTATAATTGCGACATAAAAGATGGTTTCAATGCAGCAAGGAGACAGGATGTCTAAAACTAGGGAACCTTCTACATTGTTTTGTAAGTGTTTTACTGTTTTATGTCTTCCAGCAGCTGCAAAGATCTAAGGGTTTATGTATTTTCACAGGGAGATGCTGAATGATGGCAGTTTCTAGCAATGGGGGTTTAGCTTGGGGAGCTAAAGTCAGATGACAAGAAGTGATATCATCCTGCAAGCTTCCCAGCAGCAAGATTTGAGATATTAAAGAACTCACTGAGAGAGACATAGTATTCTGTATTCTGACTTGGGCCCAACAACATCAGCTAGAAGATCCATTCACCACACTTGCCTTACTGTAATAGTAAGTTAACTAGGGTACAGTAATTTCTTTTAGATATAGTTAGGAATAGAGCTGAGTTTAATTTAGATGTTTTTCTTTATTTATTTGAGACTGTCCTGCAATGTTGTTTTAAATATTTCCTGTGATTTTGAACTCTTATGTAAATGTGTTTATTTACTGAGTATGTTCTTGTTCTTTTATTATTAAACATATTTATACCTATCATTGTGGCTGATATCTGTGAGACATATTTAAGTTCTTTGAGTACTTGCATATTTATTTGGTGATGCTCTTAGATACAGTGAGGAATATAGTAAAGCTTAGTTTAGATGTTTTTCTATATTTGTGTGAGCCTGTACTGCAATTCTATTTTAAATATTTTCTGTGGTTTTGGACTCTGATGTCACTGTGGATATATAGTTAGTATTGTCTTCCTCTTTTATTATTTATTATTAAATATATTTAAACCTTTGATTGTGGCTGATCCATGTAAAGATATTTAAGTTTAGTTTTGAGAGTACTTGCATATTTATTTGGTAACACTGTGTGCGCCATTCCTAATAGCCTTGCTCTTGGTCAGGTTGCATTAACAGTAACATTACACAGTAAGATTGGACCCCCTTTATTAAGGGCCTTAAAGTAGCTGATAAGGAGTGGCAGGTGGCAGCCACTACTACCTTAAAATCTGGGCAGAAGGGGGCATAGCTAGTAAACCTGTGCCAGCCTTTCCCAGGTGTGTGTGCATGTGTGTATAAATCAAATCTCAAGGAGTGTGTGTGTGTCAGCTACTTGGGCAGGGACACAAAGCACTAGTTAGACAGAGAGGATGGTGGAAGTCTTGGATTGGTCACTCAGTTGAGATCTCAACTCTATAGCTGTGCCAGTGGGGAGTCTTACTGGGGATCTGGAGAAAGAGAGAGAAAGCAGCCCCAGACTGACTGTAGACTCTGTGTGGTCAGAGGGAAATTGCACTTTACTGTGTGTGTTTATGTGTTATCCTCCTAGGGTGTACATCCCCCGTTGTTGCCAGTGATGAGGATTGCGGCTCCTTGATTACTGGGCCAGTGGTGGGGCATCACACATATTATACCTTAACCTTCTATGAAAGCTTGCAACAACTCCTTTTTATTCTCTTAATCAAGGTGTGTTTACTGTACTAGCCACTGATGAATGTAACCAAATGACTGAACAAAATGTCCTTTCAGCTGTATTGTTTATTGTAACACACTGTGCTGCTTGTAGTGCATTTACTTTTTGCTCCTTTCTTGGCCTTGAAACTGTACTTTATTAACTTTTGACTCTGTACTGTACTTTATTAACGTGTATTGTATTTACTGTATTTGCTATACTAATCTTTGTGGAGCTTTATTCCCCAAGCCTCCGCTGAAAACTGGATCCATACCCAGTTGGACTTTCCAGGTAAACAAATGTAAAATATAAATAAGTAAATAAATAAATGACAGCATTCTATGCTGTCTTATAGACAGTACTAAGCAGGATCTGGATGATCCTCTCCCTAAACTGTTCAACTAATGCCTTAGCACAGGCTAAGACACCACTATTGATTTTATTTTATGTACTTATTATGTTCAGCATTTGTTTACCAGGAAGATACAACTAGGCAAAAGAAGTACTCCTTTTCAGCGGAAGCATGGAGGGAAAAGCTACGTACATTCCAGTGATTGTTACAGTTTATTTTTTGCAAAGTAGTAGATGCGTTTACATTTACAGTCAAAAACAGAAATACTTAACTACAGAGTTAGTTAAGGCTAAAGCTAAATATTTCTTTAAAATGAAATTCATTAACACAATAAAGAGTCAGAAACATAGGTAGGTAGTTTTCAGAGGATTTCAGATTGTTGCAGCTTATGTTTTTTACAAAGTATTAGACAGAATTGCAAACATTAATTAAAGGGTGGTGTTTTTTTAAGAGGTAAGGAGTTGCACAGCATGGCAACATAGAAGAAGCACAGAGTTTTGCCAGCTGTAATTTTCGGCAGAGTGAAATGATGCATTAAAGGAGCATAATTGGAGTAGGTTGTATTGAATAGTGGTCTTGTTTGCAGATAATTTTGTGTGCAGTTAATAGTTGTAAGAAGGATAAGAAAGATGAGTGACTTATCCAAGTGCCAGGCAGTGTTGGGAGTTACAAATCATATCAGCAGCAAATCTATCAAATTTATTATAACATTGCTCAAGAAGACCCAATCGCATAGTTTGTAGACATATTAAAATTGAGGTGATATACAGTAGTGTTGGAAGTAGGAATGTGAAAAACAATGTATTTTTTTGGCTTAAGAGCTCAGGTACTTTGGCTTAAGAGGTCAGGTAAGGGTTTATTCTGTAGAGGGATTTTAGCTTCTGATGGCTCTTTTTGACTGCTTCCTTTATACTATAATTGAATTTCAGACTTTCATTGAGTGCAACTCACAGATGCTTTCTATGAGAGTCTGGCTCAATTTTAGTGCTGTTTGAGGATTTTGTAATAAAGAATGCTTTGCTTTCAAAATATTGCCTGGTAGTAAATAGTATAATTTTAGATATTTACAGTTTAGGAGTAATTTGGAGTTTGACAGCCATGTTTCAACCAAGGTAAAAGATTCTTGGGTTGGTTGCTGCAGGTTATCAAGTTGTTTGGTGTTACAAATGAAAATAGAGTCATCAGTGAACTGTATGATACTGCATGTTTACTGACAGCATGGAGTTTATTTGTAAAGATATTATATAGTAGTGGGCCAAGGGCTGAAACTTGGCAGACACCCACAGAAATTGAGAGAATAAAAGAGAAGTGAAGAAAAGAAATGTTCCACTTCACGACCTGTGATTTGTTGGATATACAGCTCTCAAACCAAGAGAGAAATGGTGTGTCCAGTCCAAGGGTTGAGAGCAAGTGTATTGGTTTTGGATGGGAAACTGTGTTGAAGGCTTCTGAAATGTCAACGAATACAGCGCCACAGACAATCGTTATGGTGTTAACTCTCCCTACCTCAATCTAGTAAAAGCATTTGATACCATACCACACAATGGAATTGTAAAAAGATAATAGCCTTAAACATAGATCCTTATGTGGTAAGATAACATGCACAAAGAATGCATGTCATTAGGTTATTGTTGCCTTCTCAGCTAAGTTAAAGGTGACTAGTGATATTCCTCAGGAGTCTCAGTTGGGCCCCCTCCTTTTCTGCATTTATTTCTCTGATCTCAACACTGACAGCATGGCTCTCTAATAAACTAAATTTGCTGTTGGTTGCAAGTTAGGTATAGCTGTCAAATCAACAATGATGCAAAGTCCCTTCAACCTTAACTGTCACATTAACATATTATGCATCAAGAAAGGGCTCAAACTAAATGCTAAGATATTCAGTAGCATCTCCTTTGGAAAGCAACAAATTGATACCACACACTGCATCAATGACACACCTCTCTCCAATGAGTTTGTCATCAGAGAGTTGAGGATCTGGAAAGATGGCACCTGCTCTGTTGATCACCATCTAATGACTAGAATTAGGAAGTCCTTCTATATATCTAAATTAATTACCAAAGACATATCTTCCAAAACCAAGGAAATTGTTGTTCTCCTGTACTCTGCCCTGGTTAGACCCATTATAAAATATAATGCATCCTTTGGCATGTATCTCACTAGACACATCAAAAAATTTGAAAGACTGTAGAGACTTCTAACAAAAAGAATCCTAGGCCACATAAATTTTATTTATCAGGAAAGGTTGGATCAATCTCCAAGTACTCAGAGTTATATTGACTCTTAATGGAATACCTTATGCTTTCCTTTCCATGCCCTTAGGGATCCCATTATACAAGACCTTATTTTTGCTGATATATCAAATAGTACAGACAACATTAGAATAAGAGATCTAAAGCTACATGAAGGAATAAATAAAACTAAATTGAGTAATAGATTCATCACCAATACCTCCCCTTGATCTGGAACAGACTGCCCTTTCATGTCACGCAGTGCAATTCCCTGTCTACCTTTAAACATAGTGTGCACAGTTGGATGAGTACCTTAAAATTCAGTCTGGGACTTACAGTCCTTACCCTTCTTGAAAAGGTTGGTAGAGCATGAGGGTGTTAATTAGCAAGGTATACACGGGTTCTGGTCTAAAAGCCTTGTATTTTCAATTATACTATGAATATATAAATATATGGGTCTACTTCAAATAAATGAAAGACCACTTACCTGAAAAAGACATCATAGAGACAACAGTGCTGAAGCCTGAATTTAACAAATGACCACAATGCAGAAGGATTTCACAGGGTAAGTATCCAGGTGGTCAACAAGAGGAAATGTTCCCTTTTCCCCACGGTAGTGTGATCCTGGAGTTGGTATACTTAGGTAGGAGGGGTGGGAGGTGTAGGTAGTGTGATGTGTTTCATTGTTAAATCGTGGCCAACTGGATGTTTAACTTGTGAAATCCTTTGGCATTGTGGTTGCTAGTTAAATTTAGGTTTTGGTTTTTTGAAGTAGACCCAAATATATACCACTGGGTCTGTGTAAACATGTTAATTTTTTTCATAATTCCTTTCAGTAAAATAAAAGACAAGACTGAAATATGTAAATCACTCTTTTTCAGGCAGTTTATTTCAGATATTAAGATTGACCTTCATACTGTAGTCTTGATTTTGTTTCCCTAAGTCTCCATTGCTGCTGTGAAGATATGTGAAGGCTGCCAGCATAGCTAGATAGAAGTTTGTAGATAATTTTGTCATTTGTGAATATTAATATATGCCACAGGCTTGTTCTCTTAAATGTGAAAAGACTGTATTGGATGTTGAACTGCAAAAATGTAACAATAGTGCACTCTGCTGTAATAGAACTGATAAGTCAAGCATTTTATGACTGTTTTGATCTCAGGGCTTGGAGCCGTGATGTCTGAACCAGCAGACTCTTTCTATTGTTTTGAGACTAGAGTTAATTGCTAGATTTTACATATATAATGTCTTTAATTGCTGAAGTTTCCTAACTAGGTACAAGCTAAGAAATTTTAATGCAGAGTTTCTGTTAGCCTGGGAAACCAGAGAACTGTTAAGAATTATGTAATCTAAAATTTATTTATTTATTTATTTAACATTTGTTTACTGGGAAAGTCTGACTTGGAACAAAACCAATTTTCAGCAGAGGCCCGGGGAGAAATGCTCCAGATGCATGTCTTTGACGAGTCAGCAGGATGTATTATCAATTTAAAGGACTTTCTCAGAGACAGAGAGAGAGCATTTTGCATTTGTCTTCAGAACTGACCACTCACCAGCACTTGCTTTGCTCTCTCTGCATGTAAGTAGGATCTTAGACTTTAGTGTCCCTCCTAGAAATAGATAGAAAACAGTAAGTAGTGTCCCTCCTAGAAATAGATAGAGAATAGTAAGTTTAGTCTAGCTGTTTTCTATATTTAAGTCAGACTATTCTACAGTATTATTTTAAGCATTTTATGTGATCTCTGAACTCCTGACTAGCACTGTGCAGTAAGAAGTACTGTCTTGTGTTTTTATTATTAATTAGTAAATATTTTTAAACCTTTCAACTGTGGCTGTTTTGTGTAGAGATACTTTAACCTCTAGAGTACATTGCATGTATATAGTGATACTGTGCAAAGCCACTCCAAATAAGCCTTGCTGCTCAGTCACACTTACCAGCTGGATAATAATACTGCACAGTAATAATTAAACACCCTTTGTTAAGGGCCTTTTTAGTAGCGGATAAGTAAGGGTCCTGGTGGCAGTGATTACTACCTTATAGCCTGGACAGAAGGGGGCATAGCTGGAGAACCTGTGCCAGCCTTCCCCAGGGGCGTCTGTGTGTTTGCATATAACTCATATCTCAAGGTGTGTGTGTCTGTGTGTGTGTGTGTGTGCGTGTGCGTGTGCATGTGCGTGTGTGTGTGTGTGTGTGTGTGTGTGTGTGTGTGTGTGTGTGTGTGTGTGTGCGTGTGCATGTGTGTGTACTTGTGTCAGCTACTTGGGCAGGGACACGAAGCACTGTTTGGACAGACAGAGTGCTAGGAGGACTTGGCTTGGGACCCTGGCTAAGGACTCCACTTATAGCTGTGCTAGTGGGGAGTCATACTGGGGATCTAGAGAGAAAGGGAGAAACCAATCCCAGACTGACTGTGATTTCTGTGTGCTCTTAAGGGAAATTGTACTATACAGTGTGTGTATTTGTTATCCTTCCCAATGTGGACATCCCTCACTGGTGTTAGTGGTGAGGACTGAAGCTCCTTGATTACTGGGCCAGTGCATGGGCATCACATATTAATTGTTTTGCAGCGGTGGGATACCCACACCACATATTAATTGGTTGGCAATTTGCTTGTAGTGGTGTGGATAGTGAATTCCTGTAGCTTGTGTACAGTGATCACTGAAGGTGATTTTGTACTCTAAAACAGCCACACAGTGAATATTCAGAGATCAGATCGCAATTGTTGTATTTCTTTTGTTAGCTTAGTTAGTCAGGCAGAGCAGGCAAGCATGTCAGTAGAGGAGTATGGCAAGCTGTCACAGAGCCAGTTGGCTGAGATGTACCAGACTAAGGGACTCGGGCATAGAAACCTGACTAAGACAGACATGATTGCAGGTTTGGTCACAGCTGCATCAGGAAACAGCAATCAGGAGGGCAATCAGACTGGGCGTGGAGATGTGCAGCACTCAGAGAATGGACAGCTCAACCTTTCTGCAGAGGACTTAAAAATCCATCAGGAGATAAAGAGACTTGAGTTGGAGGCCAGGCATTTGGAAACATAAGCAGCAGAGAGACTGAGATGTCTACAGGCTGAGGAGAATGAGAAACTGCTATGCCTGAAAGCTGAGGAGAAGGAATGGCAGAGAGAGCATGAAAAGGACACGCTGACTCTTCACCAGAGTCGTGGAGGTAATGGGGAAAGGAGTAACCAGTCTCCAAAATTAAAAAACATCAGCAAATTTCTTCCACAGTTTACAAAGGGGGATAAATTTGATAGTTTCATTCATATGTTTGAGAGGGTATGTAAACAGTATGATGCTGACCAAAGGCTCTGTGTATAGTTCCTGACCCCCTTACTCCATGGTAAAGCTGTAACTATGTTGTCCAAAATGTCTGACGTTGACTGCTTTAATTATACTGCTGTTAAGAATTGTTTGTTAGAATTTTTTTAAGCTAACACCTGAAACTTATAGGTAAAAGTTTTGTGAGCATAGATGCAAGGCAGATGAAAGTGTGTGTGAATGTGTTGCTGAACTGAGCACTTATTTTCATAGGTGGGTGAGTGGATGTCAGGTCACCACTTTTGAAGGGCTGGCAGACCTTTGGTGAGGGAACAAGCCCTTAGCACTTTGCCTGATGACATGAGGATCTGGTTAGCTAATAGACAATGTGCTACTTCAGAGGAGTTGGTGAAGAAGGGAGACTTATACCTAGCAAGCAGTGCAGCCCTTCAATAAAAGGGGCCCCCAGTACTGTTCATGGGTCTAAAGGAACCCATGGTGGGCAGCGCAGACTGCTCCAGCAGAATCTGCCAGTAGCAGGGTAAGCCACTAGTCCACGTACACATCCAGGACCTAGGGTTAAATGTTTTGAATGTAACCAGTGGGGCCATGTGGCATACAGATGTCCACAGAGGCAAGGTGGGGAACAAAAGGTGAGAGAGCCAGTAAGTGGGAAAGACAAAATGCCAATAGTAGGTTGTCTTGAGACAACAGGGGTACAGAACTACCATCCTAAAGATGTCCTGATAGGGAAGGACTTTAATGAGGCAGCACCATATGTTTATGCAGTTACACGCAGTCAGGCTTTGAGACAGGCATGTGGGCCTGGTAACATGTGGGAGACCCAGACAGACCACATACTTGCAGCCAGGACTGGTGAGGTGGTTACTTCAGGGATGGAGGTACTGACCCCCTTACTCCACGTGAGACTGAAGGTGGGCCACAGCTGCTTGTGGGTACTGATGTTGCCTTGGACAGAGTGATTGCAAAGGTAGAGGTGAGTAGTACTACCCAGGCTGACAGTGAGACTTTGCTGTCAAAGGATGCCAGACTTCCTGTGGAAGGGGAGCTGGGAAGGGTTACAAAGAGAGAGTTGACAAGGCTCAGCTCTCAGACCCTACATTACAAGGCCTGAGGCAGGTAGCTAGTGAGGCACCTGATTCTCAAGGGAAGGGGGAATCTGTACACTGGGACAAAGGGTTACTGTATAGAGAATGGACCCCTGAGGGAGGGCTAGAAGGTGAGAGAATACAGCAGTTGGTAGTAACTAGGGCCTACCATCTGGTGCTTCTAGCCATAGCCCATGATATTCCCCTAGCAGGTCATATGGGCATAAAACGTACAAAGAAACATATTATGCAGAGCTTTTATTGGTCTGGAATTTCCAGAGACGTAACAGGATACTTCAGGACCTGTGAGCAGTGCCAAAAGATAGGCAAGGCAGAAGACAAGGTGAGAGCTCCTTTGAAGCCTTTGCCTGTGATTGAGGAGCCATTTCAGAGGGTATCTATGGATATTGTGGGGCCTCTGAGTACCCTAAGTTCTACAGGGAAAAAGTATATCCTAGTGCTAGTAGATTATGCTACAAGATACCCTGAGGCAGTAGCTTTGTCCTCCATTGAGGCAGAAAAGGTGGAAAATGCTTTGTCAGAGATTTTTCAGCAGGGGAGGTTTCCCAAAAGAAATACTGACAACTGACAGAGGTGCCAATTTCATGTCAGACCTGCTGGCTTGTCTGTGGAAGTACTGTGGGGTGAAGCACCTGAAAACCACCCCCTACCATCCCCAGACTAATGGTCTTGTTGAGAGGTTAAACTCTACAATCAAGTCCATGCTACAGGCATTTGCACACCAGTTTAAGAGGGAGTGGGACAAATATTTGCCCCATCTGTTGTTTGCTTACAGAGAGGTTCCCAGGAATCCACAAGTTTTTCACTCTTTGAGTTTCTGTATGGGCATAGGGTAAGTGGACCTCTAGATTTAATTTGTGATGAGTTGGAAGGTGAGTGTGAATCTCACAAGGAGTCTGTTGTGGCATATGTCCTAAACCTCAGGACAAGGGTCTGGGAACTCATGGGCTTGGCCCAGTAGAACCTGGCAGAAGCCCAACAACAGAAAAAGGTATGGTATGACAAGAATACTCGAGCTATAGAGTATGCTCTAGGGCAGAAGGTAATAGTTCTCACTCCTGACAGACACAACAAGCTGCAAGCAGCTTGGGCGGAACCCTACAAGGTGGTAAGAAAGGTAAGTGATGTTAACTACATGGTAGAACTGCTAGGCAGGAGGCAGGAGCACAAACTGTACCATGTTAACATGATGAAACCTTAACATGAAAGGGAGGCCCTTGTGCTGAGCATTTGCACTGGATTGCAGAAGGATTCTGAGGGAGATCACGTGACTGGATCTCCTCAGTGAGGCTCTGACTGACACCTCAGTGAAAGGGATAGCAATGTCCCAGCAGCTAGAGTTTGGGGATATGTTCACTGGGAAACCAGGGTGTACCCACCTGGTACAACACCAGTTGGATACAGGACCCCAAAGGCCTATTAGGCAGGGCACTTATAGGGTGCCTGATAGAGTCAAACAGACTCTGAGGGAGGAGATACAGGAGATATTGGAACTAGGGGTAATTCAAGAGTCCAACAGTCCCTGAGCCTCCCCAGTGGTGCTGCTGCCAATGAAGTATGCTAGCACCAGGTTCTAATGTGGACTACAGGAAATTAAATAGTCACACAGAGTCAGATGCTTACCCCATGCCTAGGACAGATGAGGCCCTAGAGCAGCTGGGTGGGACTAAGTATCTTATAACCATTGATCTTACCAAGGGTTACTGGCAGGTGCCCTTGACTCCCAGTGCTATAGAGAAGTCAGCCTTTGTGATTTCTTTTGGCTTATATGAGTTTGCAAAGATGACTTTTGGGATGTAAAATGCTCCATCAACTTTCCATAGGCTGGTAGATCATATCCTAACAGTAGGGTTTGGCCTTGCTTACCTAGATGATATTGCCATCTACAGCCATTCCTAGCAAGAGCATCTTCAACATGTCAGGGAGGTGCTGGGCAGACTAGAGAGGGCAGGGTTGACCATTAAGCCCAGCAAATGTCAGTTGGGTATGGCAGAGGTCTCCTACCTGGGACATAGAGTTGGGAGTGGTACGATCAGGCCAGAACTTGCCAAAGTGGAAGCTATTTGGGCATGGCCTACACCTGTTACCAAAAAGCAGGTGAGGGAATTCTTAGAGACAGCAGGGTACTACAGAAAGTTCATCCCCAATTATAGTACCATAGCTGCTTCCCTCACAGATTTGACAAGGAAGAACAGGCCAGATAAGGTAGTGTGGACCACAGCATGTGAGCAGGCTTTGGGAGGACCCCCTGTTTTAGCCAGTCCAGATTACAGCAAATAATTTGTTGTGCAGGTGGATGCTTCAAATCATGGGGTGGGGGCTGTATATAGCCAGATTACTTCAGAGGGAGAAGAGCACCCAGTGGTTTGCCTCATTTGTAGGCTCCAACCCAGGGAAGAATGCTATGCAGCTGTAGAAAAGGAATGTGTAGCCATAGTGTGGGCACTGCAGAAACTTCAGCCTTATCTGTATGGAAGAAAATTCACTGTAGTAACAGATCACAATCACCTAACATGCTTAAATAGAGCCAACCAGCAAAATGCCAAGTTGCTAAGATGGAGCATAGGGTTGCAAGCATATATGTTAGTGCAGGATTGCAGTGGGAGTAGCAATGCCAACACAGATGAGCTCTCAAGACAGGGAATGGGGTAAAGTATACTCAGATAGACCTAACCCTCTCAAGCAACTTTTCTCAAGGGTCACCTGAAAAACTAGCTTGAGTTCTCCAGGGGGGGGGGGTATGTGAAGATATGTGAAGGCTGCCAGCCTACCTAGATAGAATTTTGTAGATAATTCAGTCATTTCTAAATATTAATATAAGCCACAGGCTTGATCTCTTAAATGTGAAAAGACTGTATTGGATGTTGAACTGCAAAAATGCAACAACAGTGCACTCTGCTGTAAGAAAGCTGATAAGTCAAGCATTTTATGACTGTTTTTACCTCAGGGCTTGGAGCCATGGTGTCTGAACCAGCAGATTCTTTCTATTGTTTTGAGACTAGAGTTGATTGCTAGATTTCACATATATAATGTCTTTAATTGCTGCAGTTTCCTTACCAGGTGCAAGTTTACTAAGAAATGTTAATGTAAAGTTTCTGTTAGCCTGGGAAACCAGAGAATTGTTAAGAATGCTGTAATCTAAAATGAGTCAGCAGAATGTATTATCAATTTAAAGGACTTTCTCAGTGACAGAGAGAGAGCATTTTGCATTTGTCTTCAGAACTAACCACTCACCAGTACTTGCTTTACTCTCTCTGTATGTAAGTAGGATCTAAGACTTTAGTGTCTGTCCTAGTGATAGATAGAAAATAGTAAGTTTAGTCTAGCTGTTTTCTATATATATGTCAGACTATTCTACAGTATTATTTTAAGCATTTATTTGTGATCTCTGAACTCTTGACTAGCACGGTGTAGTAAGAAGTATTGTCTTGTGTTTTTGTTATTTATTAATAAATATTTTTAAACGTTTCAACTGTGGTTGTTTTGTGTATAGATCATTTAAGCTCTAGAGTACATTGCATGTATATAGTGATACTATGCAAAGCCACTCCAAATGAGCCTTGATGCTCAGTCACACTTACCATTTGGATAATGATATTGCACAGTAATAATTGGACACTCTTTGGTAAGGGCCATTTTAGTAGCTGATAAGTAAGGGCCCCGGGTGCAATGATTACTACCTTATAGCTTGGACAGAAGGGGGCATAGCTGGGAGAACCTGTGCCTGCCTTCCCAAGGTGTGTTTGTATATAACTCACGTCTCAAAGTGTGTGTGTGTCAGCTAGTTGAGCAGGGACATGAAGCACTGGTTTGACAAAGAGAGTGCTAGAAGAATGTGGCTTGGGACCCTGGCTAAGGACCCCACTCTATAGTTGTGCCAGTTGGGAGTCTTATTGGGGGTCTGAAGAGAAAGGGAGACACCAGCCGCAGACTGACTGTGATCTCTGTGTGCTCTTAAGGGAAATTTTACTTTGCTGTGTGTATATTTGTTATCCTTCCCAATGTGGACGCCCCTCACTGGTGTTAGTGGTGAGGATTGAGGCTCCTTGATTACTGGGACAGTGTACGTGTATCACACCTGCCATGAGACTTAACATGTAATTTAATCAGACAGTTCTCTCAGGTTACCATTGAAAAAGAGATATTTGTACCTAATGGGTTTTATCCAGTAAAAGAAATAAAAGAAAAAAAATGATAGATGTACATAAAGTTATGTTTTATGAAAATGAAATTAACCTAAGAAGCTCAGTGAAGGAAATTTATGGAAAGCAGAAATAAGATTGCTTTCCACATTTTCACATGTTTTCAACATGTCAGTATTCTCACATTAGTGCATAGCAGTTTCTATAAGCAGGACTCATACAATTTATACTCTTAAGCTTTACGCAAAGCAGTAGGCATATTGCATTAATATAATTTCCACTGAATCATTTAATAAAACAGTCTTCCTCATTACCTGTCCTTTTAATTTCCATTCCACCATTTCCATGTTCCTTTCCACCTTGGCTCAGCACTTCCTCTCACTTTTCAGACCCTTCTTACCAACAACTGCTATTTATTTTGTTATATCTTGTCTTGTTTCTTTCGTTAGCATCTTATCCATTAATTATTATCCCAGTTTAAAATTACTACCTGTTTTTCCTCATCTTTTGCACTCTTTTGTTATGCTTCCCATTTCTTTTTCCATTTCTTACCTTGTCTATTCATCTACTTTTTATTCTCTAGCTCTACTTATTTATCTGCACTTTTCCCCTTCTTTTTTCCTCCTTCCATTCATAAAACCTTCAGTTTATCGCAGTGCCCTCATCCTGTATCAGGTCTGCTTAGCCCTCCTTATATTCCCACAAACTTGGTTGATTTCAGTAAGGATCATTAGGGCATCTTGGGACCACACATCATCTCTGCTGCAGTGGGGGGGGGGTTGTAATTACCTAACCTCACCCCCCAATCCCTGCATTCATCTGTTATGTCTAAGGGCCACTCCCTTATATTGACTGTGCCTCCCCAGAGGGTATGCCTAAATGAACTCCTTCCCCCTGGGATGAGCACATACCAGCACATTATGGGTCAAAGCCACTAACTGAACCCTGTTTGCCTGTCCCATAGTTAGGGCTTTATTCCTCTATGCTATGGTGCTGGCTGCTATTGCCCCCTCTTTTGTGTATTCTGCTACATTCTCTACTTTCCACACTCTTGGAATTCTCCTTCTAACTTCCACACCACTAACTGTAATTCCAAAATGTCTTCTTTACGCCATTTCCTATTTTTTGTCTCAACCCCAAACAAACAGAACTGCCATGAATCTGGAATCTCCATCTGAAATATCTCATTCCAGATTATTCTTGCTATTTCCCATAGTTGCTTAATTTACTCACATGTCCATAACATATATAATCGTGCTACATTTGCCATATCATGCCACCAGCAGCATGATGTTTGATCCCATCCTTCTTTATTATCCTCACTGGAGTTCTGTACCATCTGGGGAAGAATTTGGCACAAGCATCTCCAGTTGGCTCCTCCATATTCAAGAATCTTATCATGCCCAACACTTTATCCTATATAGCCTGGTTTTATTCTCAAGCTTCTATTAGCCAAGTTTTCTTCAGTCTCACCACTGCTATTTACGTTGTTCTTTCTCCAAAACTCTTGTATATTCTCCCTATCATACCTTCCTATGCTCTTTTCCAACCTCTTAATATTTTTTCCATTTCCTTTAACTTCTCCTTTCATACTCCTCATACTTTTCATCTTATGCCCCCTTCCAACCCTGCCTACACCTTCCTGATGAATTTTCACAAGGACCCTCTGGTGAAATAACCAATCCTATTCTTCTACTCTGAATTTTTGCTGATTTTTTTTCAGAAGATGCCAAACTTCCAACTACTTCTCCTTTCAAATCATTCACCACAATAATGTCTTTCTTCAACCAATTCCCTAATTTCCTTTCTATTTCCTCTTGCTTCTATTCCCATAATTTACCTAGTCATTTTCTGTCCATGTAGCTTTTTAGGTTTTACATCAAGAAAACTCTTCTCTCTCTAGTTTACCCCTTGTTCAATTTCTTAGCACACACATGTACATTTTCTGTTATGTTTCTCATCCAATAAAATCTCATTTCTTGCCTCCTTATTCTCTGAACTACATATTATATACCTTTTGAAATGCAGTGCTCCAAATTCTGCTAACATCCTATCCCCTCACAATTTATCCTCTACTGTTTGTTTTTCCCTCTTCATATAAACCTGTAAAATCTTTCTCCTCCATCCACTTCTCTTCTGGATTTATCTGAATGTGTCTCCCATATAAACTATTTGCAGTAGCATCGAGCATATCCTCAAACTAATATTTCCCCACAGCATATAAGCTTTTTCCAACAACTTATCCAACATTATGCCTATCCTCTTATTTTTCCCAATTTCTCCTCCTAAACTTTTCTACTTGTCAGAAACATTTATAAACAAATGCTTCCATATATTGCTTTAATTTCTACTGTACCCTCCTAATCCCTTATCTTATTACTGCAACTGACTTTTTTGATGACACTCAAATCCTTCTTCATGTCATAATACTTGAAGATTTTGCAAAATCTGTGGAAGGTGTTTTTCAACATCATCTAATTTTAGCACACACTCATACATATCTGCAAACAAGAAGATATTACTTTAATTACCCCATACTACTTTAATTCACTCCACCAAGCATGGAATTACTATTAGAAATAATTCTAGCAACAGTGAACACCCCCATCTAGTACCCCAACCCATTTCTATTTTGTCTGATAATCCCAAATTTATAAAATAATTTCATACAAGGGGCCCTGTACAAGGCAGCTAATCAATGAATCCATATTCAGTTCCAACTGCCTGTTCTTTTACATTGTACATAGATTTTCATGTTACACAGTGAAAGCCTTTTTGTACATCCATTAGAAAACTTCCTGTCTTCCCTCAAAATCACTTTCAGCCCAGGAAAAAAAGTTTAATAATGCATGCCAATGATTTGTTAAGGAATTCCCTTTTACAAACCCTACCTACAAGTTCATAGGTGTTTACTAGGCTAATGACCACAAGGGCATTTTTAAGCCTAGTCACGCATCCCAAATCTCTGACAAGTTCTTATACCCTTGATAAGTGTAAGCAGGGGTTTGGGAGATGAACCATTTACAGGTTACCTGTGTCCATTAGAGACACAGGTGCCAAACCACGGATGAATTTCCAGTTTCTCATCCAGTTGTCCAAGTTACTCTTGAATTGGGTTAGGGAGGAACTCTGCTTCACATGGATGAGAAGCTTGTTCCATAGACATGGTAGTCTCTGGGATACATACATATCTTTCCAGCAGGATCTATTTATATCATAGGCAAGTTTAAGTATTTAGAATGGGTAATTCTGGTGCTGTTTGTTTTGTGGAGATGCAGAAGGTCCATCAGAGTGGGGTCTGACAATATTCTGGATGCCAGACATAGATCTCCCCTCAAAAGTCTGCAGGAGACAGAAAAAAGGGATAGAACCTTGAGGCAGTCTGCATAGTACAAGTACCCATTCTTCTCCTCTTGTTCCCGGTAACACCTTTTCTAATTTGGCTTTTAAAATTATTACAAAGAGTTTCCAATTTGTATTACACTATATTCATCTACAATTCTGTGCTTCCTCCAGGCTGCCTTCCTGCTTACACAAGATTATAACACTGATGTCTTTCATCATTCCTGTTTATCCTTCCTTCCTTCCAAAATCTCATTAAATACTTTTACTAAAATGTCATTCACCTGGAATCTCACTCTCTTGTAGAACTCTATTGGGAAGCCATCTGGTCTACCCTTTTTTCCACTTCTAACATGTCATATGGCCTCGTTTAACTCCCTTGTTCCTATTCATTTGTTCAATCCTTTTTGCTACCCCCATTCAATACCTTTCCCTTCCAGACATTAAATCCCCCCTCCCATCATAGTTTTACTGCTATTCAAGTCCACATAATATTATTTGAAAATATTCCTTATTACAGTACTATTTTGTATCATTTGACCTTTCTTTCATTGTGTCCTCATCTACGCTCTTATCCTTTGCTCTTTATTCCAAAAGTTTAATAGTTTAGTCTCTATTTCCTCTTTAAATCCAGCAACCAGCCTCCCTTTTTTCCATCACTTTTTTAAATTTTTGTTTACTCCGGTATTTTCGGTTTGATTTTCATCTCAGTATCTAACTGTTCTACATCTTCTCCTCCCAGTTCCTGTCTACTGCCTTCATATTGCAGTTTTTCTAATTGCTTCTCTTATATCTTTACCCATCCTTCCTTTTTTCTTCTCATTTCCTCTTTCTTTACTTTTACTTGTATTACCTCTCTTTACCTTACTCTCATTTCTTTCTCCTTCTATTTGTTTAGGTCTGGGACATCTTTCATCATCTACTGCATCAGTTCCACCTGTTCCAGCTTCTGCCACTGGCCAGGGATCTACGCCCATAATCTTGTGCATTTGGCCCCTCTTTCACAGTCTGTATTGACTACAACATGGTAAAATATACTCATCTCTCCATAATACAACCCTGTTATCTCTCCCTCTCTCTCCTTGTAACCTTGTCTAGTAATAGTCTGTGGAGTCTATTTGCTTGCTTATTTACAGTCCTTGAGATTAGTAAACTAGTTATACCTAGTTGTAGTTCTTGCCATAAATCTACTATCCCCAGATTTCCCCACACTAAATTCTAGTACTTTTCTTCACTTATTATGAAACTTCATTTTCATATGTAGTCTGCCTGTTGGTGGGATGAGAACCACACTGAAATCTCCAGCAATAATCATCTCATCTTCTACAGCTCTCACTTTTTTTAAAATACCCTCTAACTATTTGGTTAAGATCTGATCTTCACCTGTGTTTGGATCATCAAAGTTTCTACTCATATAATCACATAGTGTTTGTTTTTTTAGGCAGAGTCCATCTGGTGTTCATTCTAACCTTGTAAATTATAATTTGGAATTTCAATGCAAGGAGTCTAAACAAAGAAAAAAAAATAAAATGTGCAAACTTGAGGCTCTACTGCAACTTGAAAACATTCATATATGTATTGTTACAGAGACATGGTTTCAAAACAATAAATGCACTCTCTCTCTCCAGTCCTAGGCTTAGTGCCTCTTGTGTATCTTAAACATCCTTGCAGTTGTGGGGGAGTATCAGTATTTGTCAAGAATGTCATTGCCTCATGACAGATTCTGCAGGACACCACATTTGAAATCCTAGATGTCCAAATCACTCTGAATAAGATTAGGTACCACTTCATAACTAGCTGTATAACACTCTCTTATGTCCCCTTCTGAGTATGATAGCTATTTTAACACTGTAGCTGAAAACCCCTTTATGCCAGTCTGGAGGACTTCAAATATTCATCAATAAAACTGAAGAACTACACTACCAGTGGCTATTCATGCCCAAGACTTCCTTGAAATTATAAATGTTATCCCCCTTGTACAATTAATTAACCATCCGACTGGGGCTCAAATGTTAGGCTAAAGGAACAAAATCTTTATCAACAGGTAAATAAGACATACTGGCATGATATAGTCATATCCCAGAGAATCTTAGACCTCTGGAAAAAGCTTCCACTGCATGCTAAGCCAAGGAGCATCCTTGCCACCTTCAAAGTAAACATATTTAACTAAATGGACAGGCTGAAGGTCTCTCAAAGTCTATCTTGTATGGCACTTCTTGAGGCTGGAGGGTGGTTTTAGATATTGATTATTGGCTAGGTTTGTAATGGCCTGCAGTCCAATTGCCTAGTACTTGCCTATGAGCATAAAACACACCTAGAACCGTCTCATATCCCTTCCAATACCATTTCATTATGAACCATCTACCTTCTTGATCCATAATTTCTTCTTTATTCTGCCATCCTTTATCTACTAACAGAAAAATGCCAACCCCTCTCTTTTTTCCTACTGCACTTCAGCCCAAACTATATTTTTTCTTCTCATGTTTAAGCTCTTGCTATTTAAACTAACTCTTGAATGGAAACTATATCCAACTGACCCTTTTATCTGCTGCAACACACTCTCTATTTGTCATGTGATTGTTTCCTCTTAAGTTCCACATCGCTTCGCTCATCCTTTCCCCTTCTTTTGCCAACCTGCTGCTCTACTAGAACTAGACCTAGACCTATGCATCCCATAAATTATCCACATGGGTAAGCTACACTATCGTTCTCTGTCTTATTTATTTATTTTTATTTATTTATTTGTCTTTGTTGACTGGCAAACTCCAATATGGGTAAAACCCATTTTCAGTAGAGGCCCGGAGAGCAAAACTTCACATTTAAGTTGCACTTGATGCACATTTATAATTGCAGAGTAAAAACATCTCTGCATGACCTTATTTACATGATTTTTAAATATGTCTTCCATGAAAATAGCATTTAACACAAAGAACAAGGGAGAAATTAACATAAATTGGATAATTATTGAATAGAAAAATAAAATACTATAACAGCGAATGTATTTATAGAATGATGGCTGCAGGAAAAGAACACATCTTTTTTTTTGAGGTTAGTGACAATTTAATGTAGTTTAAAACTGATAAGAGAGATATGTAAGGAGAAATTATGGAAATCAGCAGTAAAATAAATGGACAGACGAGGAATTTTAGTTAGTGGTGGGGTGTGATAGTTTAGTTTTATATGTAGTGTTGACATTTGTAAGAATAGAGGAAGCATATAATAGAGAAGGAAGGAGGTACGTTGCTGCTAAGGTAAAGTAATCTTTGCTTGATCTGTCAGGTAGTGTTTGTCCCTATAGAGGCAGCAAAGTTTTAGAGAGTTTTCCTGAGGGAATGAAGTATGTGGTGATCACGTTTGAGGTTGTCATCTATTAAGACTTCAAGTAGTTTAGTCTGGCTTATAGTTTCTATTTTTGTGTTATTAGTGGAGGTAACATGAAATGCGTGTTTCTGGTTAAGATGTTGTTTTGGAGTAAATAACATAAGCTTTTTTTTTTTGGCATTAAGCAACAAGTTAGAATTTTTTAGCCATACTTCAATGTCAGTGAAAGATTTGTGAGTGCTTTCCTGTAAATTTGTTATGGATGGAGCAGAGCAGATAAGGGTTGAATCATCTGCATATTGTATGAGAGTGGCAAGTGTTGTAGCAGTATGATGAAGTTTATTTATGAAAATATTAAATAGAAGGGGGCAGAGTACTGACCCTTGGGGAACACAGACAGAGACTGGATGAAATGCTGAAATGTTTTGTTTCCATTTGGTTTCCTGCTGATGACTGCATAAATAACTATGAAATGGGTTGGGAGAGGTAAGTGAAACCTAGTGTTGCAAGTTCAGAAAGAAGCTTTTGGTGGGATACTGTGTCAAATGCTTTGGAGAGGTCAAGGAAAAGTGAAGAAATAAGGTTTCTATCATTCCTGTATTGGTTTACTATGTTGGTGAAGTTGAGGAAGGCAGCAGTAGCACTATGGTTGGGCCTGAAATCCATGTTGGATGTTGCTGAAGAGGTTATGCTTGTCTATGTTTCATAATCTGAGAGTAAATACATTTCTCAAGGATTTTTGAGAGAGGTGATAGGACAGCAATAGGTCTATATTTTAACTCTGTTGAAGTACCTCCTCTGTGAAGGGATATAATAATGGATTTTTTTCCAGATGGATGGAACATAGCTTTCAGTTACTGACCATGTGATCAGAATGGAGACGAGGAAGGCTAGTGCTTCTGCACCTACCTTGAAGAACTCAATGGGTAGGTTATCAGCAGCTGAGGTTGTTGATTTTAATTTAGATTGTAATTTTTATGGTTGATGGTGGGATGGGTAGAAAACTGAAAAACAGTGTGCTGCTTTCAAAAATGCATGCATGGTGAAGGGCTGAAGTGAGGTGGTCATTGATTAGTGATGGAAGTGACTGGATAAAATGAATGTTGCAATGGACTTTGTTGTTTGAAGCAGAAGGACAGGGTGTAGTGGTATGGCCAGGGTGTAATAGTTTATTTAGAGAGAACCAAAAAAGCTTGGTGTTGTTTTGGTGTTTTTGTTGGAGATTACTGCAGTGTGATTTCTTGTCAGATTTAACAAAGATATTAGTATGGTTTCTGAGATATCTAAAATTTTGGTGGCATATTGTCTGTTTTCTTATATCATTCTTTCCATGCTGTATCACTTTGTAGCTTGAGCTGCTTGGTCTCTTTTGCCATGCGTGTTTGTTTTTACCCTTTTTGTCTCAAATGGTGCTAAATCACTTAGTATTTTAGGAAGGTGTAATTGAAGTGAATAATTGCTGTAATAAATGTGCCATTCTCAAATCTGGTTAAATTGCATACTTGCTTACATATTATTTGTTTGGGTAAATCGTGTTTTTGTCTGATTACATAGGTTGGGAGGCAGTCACTTATAGTATCTGGTAAGCAACAGAGAATGTAGTCACTTATAGTATTTGGTAAGCAACCAGAGAATGTTATATTTTGAAATTTGCTTGTCAATATCCAGTCCAGTATGGACTGCCTGTTTATACTTTTGTTGATTATGGTGGTAGAGCTTATTAGTCAGGTGAAACAAAATAAGGGTGTACAGTCCTTGATGTTGCTGCAGTTTATGGATTCCCATCTATATTTAGGTCACCTAAGATGAAAGTTTCCTGGGGAATGTTGTTAGATATCCAGTTCAGGATATTTTTAGCAGTGCTAATATTGTTGCCCGGCGGGATACATACAGGCTTCTTTTGGTTGCTTTTGAGGTATGGAATCAGAAGTTCAGCATTATTAAATTTAGGGATATTTCAATGGCTCAGAGTTATTTCTAGGTTGTTTTTAATGGTTTACTATTGAAATCCCATTGTGCAGGTGGTCAAATGACATGTGGTAGACAGGCACTTTTCAAAGAGGCACAATGCAAAAAGTACAGTTTTGTACCTACCATAAATGTAGATGTCCGAGAGGTATGCATCTGCAGTCCTTACAAATGGGTTGTCCTGGCCTCAGGCAGCCCTTCGGTCGGCCGGATTCCAAAGTCTGGGTCTGGCCTCGACTGATGTCGCACTTCACCAGACATCATAGCTGCAGTTCAGCGGGTATAAAGGCATCAGCCGATGCCATTTTCCTCAGTGTTTCTTGCCCCAGATGCCAGGTGCCCTCTAGGAAGGCTAAATTTGGATAAATGCAAATGTTTCCAAACAATAGAGAGCAAATAGAAATAAATATGTATATACATATATACAAACAAATACACCATAATAGATTCCCCCAGCTAGCTACAAGATGGGCAAATACCCTAGGAGTACCACAGAGGGGAAGGAGGGTGGGTAATCCTGACTGCAGATGCATACCTCTCGGACATCTACATTTATGGTAGGTACAAAACTGTACTATGTCCTTCAAGGATGCATCTGCAGTCCTTACAAATGGGTAGAATACCATAGCCAAACTGGGCGAGGAGGCACTAAGGAGGCACTAAGAGTTTATGGTGTAGTTAAGATCCCTTGCAAAACAGCAGTGGCAAAACCTGCTCGGGATCTGGAGTATAAAGGCAGATTATAATGCTTGGCAAATGTATGCACGGAGCTCCAAGTAGCAACCTCTAAAATGTCTTTGGTAGCCACTCCTCGTAAGAAAGCTGTAGTAGTGGCTGTAGCCCTTGTGGAATGAGGTCTGATGTTTTCTGGAGTTGCCTTTCCATGAAAAGAGTAACAAAATCTAATGCAATTTCCTATCCATTTTGAGATTGTTTGTTTTGAAATTGCTTTTCCTTCCATTCCTGTGGCATATGCTACCAGAAGCTGGTCAGTTTTTCTGTAGTTCTTGGTTCTGTCCAGGTAGTAGCGCAATTGTCTGTGTACATCCAAGGTATGCAGCAATCTTTCCCCCCTGTTCTGTGGATTGGGGAAGAATGTTGGTAGGTGTATTGCTTGGTTTAAAGATACTCTGGAGACCACTTTTGGCATAAAGGTAGGATTAGTTCTCATGGACACTCTATCCTGATGGAAGATAAGGAAGGGCTGTACTGCCATTAATGCCTGTAATTCAGAAACCCTTCTAGTTGAAGTGATTGCAAGCAGGAATGCAGTCTTCCAAGATAAGTACTGTAATTCTACTGTTGCTGCTGGTTCAAAAGGGGGGAGTGTTAACTTTTCTAACACAAAGTTCAAGTCCCATGTAGGCAATGGTGGTTTCCTTGGTGGTTTTACATTTTTAATTCCTCTGAGAAACTGCCTGAGTAGAGGTTGAGAAAAGACTGGAGGATCCATGTTGTATTCTGCTGAAATTGCTGATGCATGAATCTTAATGGAGGAGTAAGACAGACCATTGTGGAAAAACTCTGCTAAATATTCCAGGATATTAGCTGTGTTTGCCAATGATGCATCTACTCCTTTTGTTGCACTCCAAATGAGATATCTTTTCCATTTTGCTGAATAAGTTTTTCTTGTTGAGGGTCTGCGAGCCTCCAAGATAATGTCTTTAACCCTTTGAGATAAATCTGGGTTATTTTGTCTTATGCAATGCTCCAGGCAGCCAGCTGCAGTGTTTTCAGGTTTGGATGCAGGGTTTTGAAGTTGTTCTGTGTTAACAGTAAGGGAACTAGGGGCAGAGGCCATATTTGTTCCCGAGACATGCTCCTCAGTAATGGGTACCAATGCTGCCTCGGCCAGTCTGGAGCTATCAGGATGATCCTTGGACGGTCTTCTTTGATCTTCAATAGCACCTTGTGCATCAAAGGAAGAGGTGGGAATGCATATGCTGTCAGGTTTTTCCAACTGAAAGATAGGGAGTCCACCTTCCAAGCAAGTGGGTGGTATGCCCTCGTGCAGAATTTTTTCAATTGGTGGTTGTGTGGGGATGCGAATAAGTCTATTTCTGGTAGTCCCCATTTCTCTGTAATGGATTTGAAGATGTCTGGATGTAGCATCCATTCGTGGGCATCCGTGGTAGTTCTACTTAGGATGTCTGCTAGTATATTTTCTTTTCCTGGTACAAATATTGCTTGTAACTGAATGTTGAAGCTCAGGGCCACATTCCATAGGTCCATTGCCATCCGGCATAGAGGGTATGAATGTGTGCCTCCCTGTTTGTTGATGTACCACATAACTGTGGTGTTGTCCATCCTTATCAGCAATTGACCCTGTCGAAGAAATGGTCTGAATGTCTGAATTGCCAGTTTTACTGCCAGTATCTCCTTTTGATTTATGTGTAGGTTCAGCTGGTCTTGAGTCCATAAGCCTTGTATGCACTTGTCCAGCATGTGTGCCCCCCAACCGAGGTCTGAGGCATCCGTTGTGATAGTCTGGCTTGGTTGAGTGCTGTGGAAGGGCAGCCCTTTGTTCGATTGACAGGCCTGAGCCCACCATTGGAATTCTTGCTTCAGGCATGGAATTATTGGAATTTGGGTTTCTAGGCTGTGCTTGTGCTGAGACCATAAATTCCTTAGGTACCATTGCAACTTCCTCATAACTAGTCTGGCATGTGGAATCAATATTATGCAGGATGCCATGTAACCCAGGGCTTGCAGGACTTTCCTTGCTGTTAGCTGGTTCTGCGTTGTTAATGCCATTTGATTTGATGTGTCCAGTTCTGCACCCAAGAAAGTTATCCTTTGGGATGGTATCAGCCTTGACTTTTTTATATTGACTGTGTATCCCAGGGCTTGCAGTAGATGAATGACCTTTTTTAAATCTTTTTCTAATTTGTTTTTGTTGTCCGCTTGTAACAGGCAGTCGTCCAGGTAAGGGTAAATTTGAATTCCCTGAAGCCTGCAATGAGCAATTACTAATGCCAGGCATTTCGTGAATACTCTGGGCACAGTAGATAAGCCAAAGGGCAATGCTGAGAATTGATAATGCTCTGATCCTGCAAGAAATCTGAGGTATCTTCTGCAATTTGGTCGTATGGGGACGTGCAGGTATGCCTCCTTGAGATCTAGAGTTACCAGCCAAGACTCCTTGTCCAACACGGGAAGAAGCTGCTGTAGGGTCAGCATTTTGAATTTTGGAACAATGAGGTATGTATTTAGAGCGGACAGGTCGAGAATAGGTCTCCATTGGTTTTCTTTTCTTGGCACCAGGAAAAGTCTGGAGTAAAATCCTTGGCCTTGTTCCATAGACGGTACCCTTTCTATAGCTCTCATCCTTAGTAGGTGATGTATTTGTTCTAGAGCTTTTGTCTTCTGATTTGGAGGTATGTTTGGCATTCCTCTCTTCCTTGGTAGAGTATGGAAGTGAAACCTGTAACCTTGGTCTATTGTCTGTAAAATCCATTTGTCTCCTGTGATGTGATGCCAGTTTACTGAAAATAAGGCTAGCTTTCCGCCTAAGGGTGCTTCTAGTTGTTCCCTGGTAGGCGGTCTCAGAGCCAAGTCACTGTGATTGTCCTGTGGAAGTGGTGGTGGCTGGATCTGTGGCAGTACTTCGCTGGTTGTTAGGCTGCCACTGACGTCCCCTGTAGGCACCTCTGGATTGACCCCTGCCTCTTGGGCGCCTATTCCTGTCTCTCTGAGCTCTGGAGGTGTCTGGAAAGGACCAATTCTTGGAAGGCCAGTTCCTACTAAACCTTGGAGGCTGGACCTGTAAGAAATCCTTGACTGTCTGGACAGATTTTGCTTTCTCTTCCACCTTCTTCAGCACCTGCTGTGCAGGGGAGCCAAACAAATTGAGCTTATCCATGGGAGCATCTAGGAGCTTTGATTTAACATGGTCTGGTAAGGACTGCTCTTTTAACCATGCATGCCTTCTGATCACTGTACCAGTCATAGCTGATCTAAAGGAAGCCTCCAGTGCATCATAGCCGCATTTTAAAGAATGATTACTGACCTGCTGAATGTTATGTACCATTTCCTGAACAGATTTTTTGTCTAATGGTTCAGACGAGGACAGTTTTTTAGTTAACTGATCTAACATAAATTCCTGATACTGAATCATGTGGAATTGACAGTTTAAGGCCCTAGCCGAAAGAGTAGCAGAAGTGTAAACTTTTTTACCCCATCTCTCTAAGGCCCTAGATTCCCTTTCAGAGGGGAGGGGGTTTTTGGCAGAGGTAGCTGCTACAGCCTTGGGTCCCTGGGAGATAGTTTCAGGATCTGCAAAAGGAGCCTTATACAAATGGTAATGTGTGTCCGGAACCCTGTAGTACCTGTCGGGCTTAGCAGGGGCCGGAGGAAGAGAATCAGGAGCAGTACAAGCATCATTAAATGCATCATCCACAACAGTGAGTACTGGAGGAATGGCTAAAGGCCTATGCTGTGGCAAATGCAAAAAGGTCCTAAGCCTTTTCCTAGTGTCTGAAAAATCCTGGCCCTGCCATTGAAATTGTTCCCTCATAGCATGCAAGGTTTCCCCAAAAGAAAATTCCTCAGGTGGAGAGGCAGAAGGAATGGAGTCTTCTGCATCAGAGTCCTCATAAGGAGAATAAGGGCCCTCTGGAGGGTTTGTATTATCTGAATCATCAGAGGAGTAATCTGAAGAAACTGGCTCAGAGGGCTCTGCTCTAGGCCTCTTCTCTGGAGGTGGGTGAGAGGCCCTGTCAGGGTGAGGTTGGGATCCCCGGATCAAAGAAATGAGATCCTCTGCTAGACTAAGCATTTGAGAACTAGAGTTAGGCCTGTGAGAGGGGGTCTTAGCAGGCACAGTTTAGGTAGATTTGGCTGCTTTAGCCCTGGCAAAAGCCTTAATAGACATGGATGCAGGGGGCCTAGCAGCTCCACGTGCAGGAGTAGATATATCTAAAGGTATAGTATCAGATAAATCCTGTGAACCTGCAAGAGCAGGTGGGATTTCAGTAGCAGATTCAGCCATAATGGATGAGGCCTCGGTAGGAGGCAAGCTTTCGGCCGAAGGAAGAACCGTGGACTCGGTTTCAGCCAAAACCGAGACACTCGCGGTTGACTTAACCGCGGTTTCGGCCGAAACCGTGGACGGCGAGTGTCGGTCCTTTTCCTTGCGCTTTTTAGTTAATTGCGAAGTCGGAGTTTCCGACGGCATATTGTAAGCAAAAGCGGAGCCGAAAAACTCCTCAGCAAATTCCGACCGACGTCTAAGCGTCCATCGGTTGAAAGAAGCACAGGCTAGACAAGCTGCTACGTCGTGGTCTGGGCCTAAACAAGGTAGGCAGTAAGAGTGGAAATCTTTATGAGGTATTTGTTTCCCACAAGTTAAACAGTTATTCACTTTTTCTGACATCGGCTGAGGCAAGAAAGAGTCCCCAACGGGGTACTTAGCTTTTAGAAGTCTTCGGTAGTAGTAATCTCTGGTTCTGACCGACCGGCACTTGCGAACAGCTTCTGCTTCGGGCGCCACGCGGCAAGAAAGACTGAGGAAAATGGCGTCGGCTGATGCCTTTATACCCGCTGAACTGCAGCTATGACGTCGGGTGAAGTGCGACATCAGCCGAGGCCAGACCCAGACTTTGGAATCCGGCCGACCGAAGGGCTGCCTGAGGCCAGGACAACCCATTTGTAAGGACTGCAGATGCATCCTTGAAGGACATCCAGACTACTGCCAGTACACATGCACAAATGTGCAGTGTAATTTGGTAGTCTGAGTTTGGTATTGAGTGGAGATCATGATATAGTGAAGAACAGGTAATCTACCCTATTCCACACCGTAATGCGATCTCGGAGATGGTATATATAATTTGTAGGGGGTGTGAGGGGGTGCAGGGGGCTTGCCCCCTGCAAACCAGTAAAAACTATGTGATGTTGACTTGATGGTCTAATGGTAAGTTATGCTGCATAGAGTGGGTGAATGACATCACCTAAAGCTATGTCGAATTACATCAAATGTAGATGCCAGTGAACTGATGGCGATATTGTGTAGGCATCGAGATTATAGCTCCGACATTATATTTTGCTTATTTAATCAAACAAAGAAAGTGCTTTCTGCATTTCAATAGTAAACTGTTTTTATAAATAGCAATACCATCTGCTCTTTTTTAAAGTTTTCTCTCCATTCTGAGTACCTGGGGGAATAATTTCATTGTAAGTTAGTTCTTATTTTAGCCAGGTTTCAGTGGTGATAAGAATCTCTGGGGAGTAAAAATCTATACATGCATGGATTTCGTGAATTTTGTTGCAGATGATTCTGAGGTTAATGTTGAAAGCAATGAGGTTAGATTCATTACTTGATGGGAAAATTGTGTTGGGAGCATTGGAAAGTAATGGGCTGGCCATGGTGGGTAGCTGACGTGTGGATCCAGCGTTAGGGTGATTATCTCTACTAAGTTTCAGGATGGAGGTGGGGTGAGTAGAGGCATGGAGCCATTTGTATAAGACTTTCAGTACTGCTGATAAAGTGTTATTCTTAACTTTTATATATCTATAACAGAACATATCTGAGCAAGTATATTGATACAGAGAAGGAGAGAAAGAGGGTTTTGTGATGTAATGTGTGTGTGCCTGTGATGGAGTCGGGGTATCATGTGGGAATATTATTGTAGTTAATGAAGTGGGCTAGTGTTACTAGTATACAAAACAGTAGCAACCGATTTACTATCATTGCGAGTTCAGATGGGGAGAGTTTGGATGGTGAGTAGAAGAAGGTGGAGGTTTAGTAAGATGATGGCCATGTAGTACCTTAATGACAGGAGTGTTAGGAGAAATGGAAAGAAAGAGGGAAGGTAAAGAGTGGGGAGATGATTGCAGGGTGGTACATAGATAATTAAGGTAGTGGAGAGTGGTTAGATTGTATGCAGAAAGGTGTATGGTATGGTATGAATTTGTAAGGAGTTTGTAAGGAGCACGTAGGAGTGCTCCTTTAAACATATCTCACAACTTAACATACCTCATAGATTCATAATAAAAAGATCAGTGGCCTCAAAAATCTTAGTTATCAGGAGAGACTGGCACTCATTTCTCTGTATTCAGTCTCTAACCATTTGTGCCATGAAAGATTCAGCCCTATTTGACCTCCCATTCCTATGCAGAACTAATGGTACATCAAATACTCCGTTAAAAGAACTAAACTTTAATCAGAAGATAAATAAGATACATTGGCATGATAGAGTCTTATCCCAGTGTATCCTTCACCTCTAGAACAAACTTCCACTACATGTCAAGCAGAAGCCTCTTTGCCACCTCCAAGGTAAACTTAGATAATTGAATGGGAAGCCCCAAATTCCCTCCTGGTATATCTTGTCTTGTCTTCCTTGAGACTAGAGGGAAACTCTGAATAGGTATTTTTGGCTAAGCCTGAAATGGTCTGCAGACTGATTGCCTAGTACTTAACTATGAACCTATAAAGATGTTTTCCTTACCATTATACCTGATAGATTTGTCCTATTTACTGTCTTTTCTTTTTTTATTTCTTTGCAGTCATTCATTTACTTGTTCTGTCTAATCATAATTATAAGGTTATCCACTTATTCAAATCCTACCTGCTTTCAAGTCCAATACATCTCTATGTGAAAATGTGCAAAACATTTGTCTTTCAGCCTTTTATACAGCAATTACAATTCCATATTTCTCTAATTTTGTTCATAAGATTGCATACATATGCTGAGGCAAATGCTTTTGTTTCACTTTCTGATCACACACCCACTTGAACAAGTCTCAAAATGCACCTCGGTCTTCCTCACTGCCACGTCAATCATATCTAGGTGCACATATGCAATTTGGCAACAGTAAAAAAAAAATAATAAAATAAAAAAGAGAGAAAAGAAAACATATACATAAATGCAGCACTTTTAAAGAAGCCATAGCACCCTCTTCACTTTTTGCATCTTTAATTCCTTAGCTAATTACCTGAGACACTTTTATACTCTTCCTTCTTAGTTGGTGTCCACACTAAAGATCTCTTGACCCAGCAGTCCATAGGCCCCTTCTGTGGCTCCGTCCATCTTTCTGACCATCTCTCTCACTCACTTGCTCCCTACCTTCTCCACCATACCCTGACCCCGATCCTGGAAAGGAGCACTTCTCTTTACAGCTGTTCCACTCATTTAATTCCTGTTCCTAGTCATACTGTCTGTCTTTTAGGGGATCTTTCTCAGTTTATTCATCTTCCACCCATTCTCTATAATTTACTGCATTCAATATTGTATCACCTGTACTGTCGTTCCTTTCCTCCTCCCTACTGTGATGGTCCGCTCTCTGCTCTCTCCTCTGATTTAATATTGCTAAATCTGGGTCCCTCATTGTTACTTGTTCTAAACTTCTTTTCTGTGCCATTCCTTCATCTTGAGTCCCTTTGTAAATCACAATTTCTTCTGACACATGTGAGAGTTGTTCTTGATGGTCAACTATCACAATGTACAAACCACCATCTGTTTTCCCATGCAGTACATCTCAGTAGATTCGAATGGCTTTCTTTTCTGTTCTGTCCCAAAATGAAGTACCATTCTATAGTGTTATTAATGCATTATTACAGGTATGTTCCTGCTTATTAAAATTAGCTCCCCACCTGTGTAATGTGCCAACCATCTGGAGCTAGTTTTAGTTTTTTTTTTCTTGTAGGAAAAAGCTGAGGGGCATAATCATTTACTGCTTTGCTCTTACATTTTCCCATTACCAGCCCTCTCTAGACAGCTGCAGTTTTTACTAGCCATTCATTTGATCTCTAGCTGTGGCACTTTACTGTGACTTGCAGGCCTATAGTCTCTCACTGGTAAATAACCTACACAATGTGCTCTATCAGTTTGATGGTCTGAATAGTCTACACAACTAATCACCTAATTATACTAAGACAATCCCTCCTCTTTCTCTCTTTTTTTAATTTCAAATTTGTTAAATGGGGTAGAGCACTGATCGCAATGAACCTATTTCAAACTTAGACCAGGAGAAAAAGACAATAGCTACATGACAATATGTATGTGCTTTATATACAGACTGATTAATAGATGTGATACCATGCAAAAAATAATTACAGTAATTAGCAATTGTAAATCAACAACAGCATTTTGATCCAAGCTTTTATTAACTTCAATCTCAGTATCTTTAGAACTTCAGTGTTGGGAAATAATCCCCTTTTGACACCTAGACACACTGCCAACTGATACAGACCTCAGCAGGCCAAAACCAACTAGAAGCAGAAGAGATAAACACATTATCTACATTTATTTAGTAACCTGTAAACAAAAAAGAAGTCTCCCCATTCTTCTCAAGTAATTTGGCATTATTTATTTATTATTTATTAATTTGACATTTGTCAACCGGGATGATCCAACTGGGTATAACCCTTTTTCAGTGGAGGCCTGGGCAGACAATTTCCACATGCATGATAGCAAAATTACAATGAGATAAAGTAAATGACAAATATTTACAAAAATTAACAATATCAGCAGTAATAAATATATCTAATAACTATAAGAAAGGAGTAAGGAGACAAAGAAGATTACAGACAAGCAATAGGATGACAGTAGGAAGGAAGCAGAGGTAGAGTAGGGGTAGAGCTCAAGTAGGATGATTACTGAGACAAGACCCAATAGGATGATAGTATGAAGGAAACAGGTGGAGTAGGGGACAGCTCAAGTAGAATGATTATAGAGACAAGACCAGATATTATTGAGATGCAATTTTAGTGTTTTTTTTTAATTCATGGACATTTGAGATATTTCTCAAGGGCAGATGAAGTTTATTCCAATGGGAGGCAAGAGAAGAGCTGAAGAGATGATGTCCAATAGAATTATTAGGTTTATAAATTTGAAGTAGATGTTGATCAGAACTTCTGAGATCGGGGGGGTGGGGTGTAAAGAGAGATGAGTGCTGAGAGACCAGGGCATTTGTTGGGTTTGTTCAGTATGAACCTTATTTGTTATAGTATTTGTCTTAGATAAGCCCTTTTGACAGAAGATTTCATCAGTTAAACCTGAAAGGCTACTGCAGCATGGAGAATGATAAACACAGGACACGGTACAGTTGTGTAAACTGAAATTACCCATGCCACTTAATACTTAAATTCTTACCTGCTTCAGTAGCTGCAGCCACCCAACATCTCCTTAGCTATTTGTTGGGATATAAACTTACTGATAGTGTTACATTTTTCTGAAGCTCAGGATGAGTACTCAGCTTCACTTCTTATTGGCACGAAAGTCTTGAAGATTTCTTCACTCTAACTGCTGGTTTCCTTCCACAGGACTGTCCAATCATCAGTCAGAATGAAGGTGTGGGAGGGAGCCAGAACTTCTGGAAGCTGACCAATTACTGTATCCAGGGTAGGAGTCAACCCATATAGCCTAAAGACTATTAGGCTATTGCAGCTGTGAAGAATTCCAACATATACTGTCTATATAATTACTTGTTATTTATTTAGGTTTATAAAATATGTTGATATATATATATATATATATATATATATATATATAGTACGGTATAGGGGAAAAATAAGAAGCACATTAAAAATTTGGAAAGGGACCTCACAAGAAAAAAAAAACAAAAAGACAAATAAAATACTCAGAAGGGGCAGTTGAATATGTAGCTATTACCTGTGGGCTAGGGCAAGCCCCATGACTGTACAAAAACTGAATAAGCAGAAGGGAAAAGCAGTGTGGAATTAATAACTTATATGAACATGATGCTGAAATTATCTTTCACTGTAAATGGACTTACCAGCCAGCTAAAAATCAGTATGATTCTTACATATATTACGAAAAAAGTGGCAATGTGATAGGAGACATGTTTAACTATAGAAGAACATGAATTAATAAAAAAGGGCTTTAGAGAAGGATAATTCAACAGAATATGTAGGAGAAAAGAAAAGAGGAGTGATCATTTTAATAAGCAGGAACACACCTGTCACTGGGTGGATATGTTATGGAACAGGCTATCAGCAGGGTTAAAATGCAGTGCGTGAGTGTGTGAAGCTATATCTATATCTATCTATCTATATATATATATATATATATATATATATATATATATATAGATATATATAGATATATATATATATATATATATATATATATATATCCTTCGGCTAGGCAAATTGAATTAAGAAATTGCTTAACTGAACAATTAGCTATCATCAAGGTGACTTACTGTATGTGGTGAGGGGAATATATCACAAATAGAGAAGATATCTCAGGGGATACAAGAAGGGTAGCAGTACCTAAATGTGGGAATTTCTTTTTGAGAATTTGTTTGAAGATCTTTGGGATGGCAGATATGGTCTGTGTGTCATGTAAGAAAAGACAATAATCAGTTTTCACATAACCAGACAAGATTAGATAGGAGCTACATATCACAAGAGTACGGTTAATGATGTATTTTTATACACACTCAATATAACTAACAGATCATGCCCCAGTCTTAGTTTAGTTGATAATGTCAGGCTGAGATAACAAGAAAAAAACTACTTTCCAGCATACTGGATAAGGAAGGAAAAATATGAAATCAAAGTGGTAGAGGACATAATAAATGGGAAATAATAGTAGATTGGAAAGTGCTGAAGACAGAGCTTAAGGAGCAATTGCAAAATAGGGAGAGAAGCATTGGAATGAGAGCAATGGACTATATATGTGGGAACCAGCAAGTATAAAGCACTGCAAAATGAAGGAGGGGGAACTCCAACAAAACAGTATGGAACAGGTAAACAGTAATAAGAATGTGGAAGAACTTTTAAAAAATATTAATGGGGGAAGAAAAATTAGAAGTTATGTACTTACCATAACGTTCCATCTGAGTAGGTGTATTCATTTGTCTGCAACCTGTGGGTTATGGATCCGATATCGGATCCGAACCGGCATGGTTTTCCAGCTATGGATCCGAGCTCTCAGCTCCTCCCCTCACCCATAATGCCCTGCTCTCCCTACATGACCTCAGATCGAGTTTGCCATAAATCAAAATACCCTAGAAAGGGTAACACGTAATATGCAGGAAACTGACAAGGCCAGGGGGATAGGAGGGCAGGATGGTTGCAGACAAATGAATACACCTACTCAGATGGAACGTTATGGTAAGTACATAACTTCTAAATCTGAAGTAGGAGATTCATTTGTCTGCAACCTGTGGGACAGAGTCCCCAGCTACCTGAATCTTGGGTGGCCATCATGGAAGGATATTCCGGAGCACCGCGGAGCCAAAGGATGCTCTACCTCTAGAGGTAATATCCAACTTGTAGTGGGAAATAAAGGTATGAGATGAAGCCCAAGTGGCTGCTGAACAAATATCATCCAGAGGAATCCTAGCTTTAAAGGCCGCTGAGGTAGAAACTGACCGGGTTGAATGGGCATATACTCCCTCCGGTGCGGGCCTCCCAGAAGCTTGATAAGCCAATAAGATGCACTGCGAAATCCAGCGTGATAAGGAGACTTTGGAAATTGGTCTACCCAAATTGAATTTAGCAAAGGAAATAAACAACTGGTCGGATTGCCTATGACCAGTTGTCTTGTTCAGATAAAATTGAAGTTGCCTGTGAACATCTAAGGAATGTAGCTTGTATTCACCTTTGTTTTGATATTTAGGAAAGAAAACAGGGAGGTTAATGGATTGATTAATATTTGCTTCTGAAGCTACCTTAGGAAGAAAGGACGGGTTGGTCCTGAGGTATACACGGTCCGGATGAAAGACCAAGTAAGGAGGCTTGCTGGATAAGGCTTGAAGTTCTGAAACTCTCTTGGCCGAAGTAATGGCTACTAAAAAGGCCGTCTTGAAAGATAAAAATTTTAGATCTACCGTGGCTGCAGGTTCGAAGGGGGGAGTGGTCAAGGCCTGAAGAACAAAAGAAAGGTCCCATGGAGGAACCACTTGCTTTACAGGGGGTCTAAGAAGAAAAGTACCTTTTAGGAAGATTTTACACAATTTGGCAGACATCAGTGGACCGGAGTCATGACCAATATGATAGTGAGAAATTGCCGCAAGTTGCACTTTGACCGTGGAACTGCTGGCACCATCATTAAAAAGAGTGGTTAGGAAGTCAAGCACCAGAGGAAGGGGAACTGTGAAGGGGTCTAGACCTTGCCGCTCCACCCAAATGGAGAACCGTTTCCACTTGCTGCGGTAAACTTTCCTGGTAGATGGTTTATGAGCCGCTACCAGGATGGCCTTAACGGAAGATGAAATACCGGGAGTCCTGATTAGGAGTGAAACTGGAGCAGCCAAGCAGTTAGCTTCAGGTTGTCCAGATTCGGGGTTGATAGATGGGATGGGTGAGATATCAGATCCGGAATGGGATCTAGAATCCAAGGTGGATTCACTGAGTGAGACCTTACGAAAGGGAACCAGATCTGTCGAGGCCAGAATGGGGCAATGAGAATCATTCTGCACCCCAACCGAGAGGCTTTCTGAAGAACTTGGAGCATCAGAGGCAAAGGAGGGTAAGTGTAAAGAAGACCGGGGGGCCAAGCATGCACCAGCGCGTCTCTTGGGGTATCTCCGGGAGGAGGGATTAGAGCGAAAAAACTGTCGCACTTGGTGTTTGAGGGAGACGCAAAAAGATCGCAACAAGGAGTTCCCCACCGTGCGAAGATGCGTTTCGCTACTTGAGCATTGAGAGACCACTCGTAAGGGGAGAGAATGGTGCGACTGAGCTTGTCCGCAAGGATGTTGGACCGACCGGAATATGCGTTGCGATGAAAGCGGTTGGTGGAGATTGCCCATTCCCACACTCTCATGGCTTCTCGACAAAGAGGGTAAGACCTGGTTCCCCCCTGTTTGTTGATGTACCAGACGACAGACATGTTGTCCGACTGAATCGCAATAGTTCCCAAAGGAAGAAAGGCCTGTAGTGCTTGCAACGCTAAGAGCACTGCTCTCATCTCTAGAACATTGATATGCAGTAAGGTCTCTGAATCATTCCACGTGCCTTGGACCGTCCGGCCTGCAAAATGCCCCCCCCCCACCCGAGGCGGGAGGCGTCCGTGGTCACCGTGGCGAGAGGGGGAGAAGCACAAAAGGGGCAGCCTCCGTGGAGATCCTGTGAGTGGAGCCACCACAAGAGGGACCGCTTGCAAGCCTTGCTGATCGCAATGGGATGATGCATAGGAAGAGCAAGATAAGACCACTGAACTAGGAGTGTCCATTGAAGGACCCGCATATTGTACCTGGCGAGAGGTAGAAGAGCTATCGCTGCTGCCATGGACCCTAGAGCCCTCAGGACCAATTCCGCTGGAACAGAGCTGGAGTGGAGGATGGCCCGCACCTGGAGCCGTAGATTCTGAACTCTGTCCGCAGTGAGGAAGACTCTTAACTGTCTCGTGTCTAACCTGGCACCTATAAAATCTATGAATTGCGTAGGGGCTAGGTTGGATTTTTCTGCATTTATTGTGATGACCAGCCGGGGAGCTAGATGGAGAAAGGAGTCTCGCGCCAATAATAGTAGATGCCTTGTTGGGGCGGTAAGGAGGCAGTCATCCAGGTATGGGAAGAACTGTACCCCCTGAAGCCTCAGGTGGGCCGCTACCACTGCTAATACTTTGGTGAACACTCTGGGGGCTGTAGTGAGACCAAAGGGATGGACCCTGAATTGGTAGTGACTGGCTCCCAGCCGGAAGCGAAGAAACCTCCTGGAGCGTCTGTCCATTAGAATGTGGTAGTACGCATCCTTGAGGTCTATAGAGCACATCCAGTGATTTTCTCCCAGAAGGGGGAGAATGGACTGCAAGGTAACCATTCGGAACTTCTCCTTGGGAACTGCCAGGTTTAAGAGTGACAGGTCTAATATTGGTCTTAGGTCCCCGTCTTTTGGCACTAAAAAGAAACTGGAGTAGAACCCTGATCCGATCTGGTCTGGGGGGACGGGCTGGATGGCTCTTTTCTTTAGCAGATGGCCAATTTCTGCCAAAGCGGCCTCCCACTGACCGGGTGGAACGTCGGGGAGGGACTTTAATTTTGGGATGTGATGAAATGGAATGAGGTATCCTCTGGGTATGATGCGGAGGACCCAGCGGTCTGATGTTATGGACTCCCATGCCGCTAGGTGCTCCGAGAAACGCCCCCCAACTGCCTCCAGTGTGGAGCAGCCGGGCAACCCTTCAGGGCTGCTGCGCGGGCTGTTCAGAGAAAGGTTCTCTGGACCCGAAGTTCCTGGGAGCCCCTCTGCCCCTGGGGCGGCGTCCTCCCTGTCCTCCTCTGCCAAGGAAGGACTGGTTGTCCGGAGCGGGTTGGGACTGCTGCGACTTCCAGAACCACATCTTCTTTTGGCCCTTTTGGTTCCTAGAATAAGACCTCTGGGGCACAGAGAAGCAGATTCCGACGGCAGACAGCGTCTTCCCGTCCTTCTCGCTCTGGGTCAAAGTATCGCGAACAGTTTTGCCAAAAAGGGCAGAACCATCGAAGGGGGCGTTCGCGAATGACGCCTTGAAGGGCTCCGTGAACTGGCAATGGCGGAGCCAGGCCTGTCGTCTAGTAACGAGGCCTATCCCTGCAGCTCTAGCGGCTCCCTCTGTAGCATGGGACACTAACCGCATAGAGGAATTAGTCACGGACCTGAGAGTGGCCATACAGGTGGAGTGCAACAGTTTGTCCTCCTCCGACATGGACTCTGGGGGGGATGCAGCGTATTCCTTGATATGATCGCGCTGCATCCTGATCACATGTGCCAAGTAGTTGAGCACCCTCACTGAGAAGGTCGCTGAACTAAACATTCGCTTCCCCAAGTGGTCCATCATCCGAGACTCCTTGCTCGGAGGATGGACTGAGGGACTCTCCTGGGTGAGTTCCCTCTTGGTGGCTGCAGCCGTCAACATGGCATCTACCGGAGGCCCATTGCTCCAATGGGCACGGTCTGCCGGTGGACTAAGGAAGCGGTCTGGCCTTTTGGGGATTGGCTCCACGGTGTCCGGTTCCTTCCACGCCCTGGTGGTAATTAGGTCCACCAGGGGGTCGGCAGGAGGGGACACCCAAGAGGTAGACAGGCCCGCTTCAAATGCCTCCAAGAACACGGACTCGTCCGAGGAAGACTTGGGGGCAGACCACCCCCCCCTTATGCGAAGCATTTCCATGATGTCTCCAAAGGAGACATCCTCGGGGGGTGATCTTGGGGAGCCTTCCCCTTCCTCCAAATCTGTGTCTTCTGTGAGAGACTCGGGGGAGTCTATGTGCCTCCTTTTACACGTATGCTTGCGAGGTGCATCCTCAGGGGGGCTGTCCGAGGAACCCTCGCAAGCGGTGTCCTGTTCCAATGGAACAACTTGGGGCAATGGAGCGGGCTGTCCCAGTGGGCGGATGGTGGAAGACTGACCCAGTGCAAATGGAGCGCGGGAAGGAGCCAAAGCAAGTGCCGGGGGTCCAGAAACCTTCAACAGGGCCCTCTCCACTACATCAAAAGCCGAGGGGGAGCCAACCTCGACCAAAGGATCCGATAATCGGCTCCCCCTCGGATCCAAAGAGTGGATCGGAGCCGGCCCCGAGGCACTCGGATCCGAGGGGGCAGTGCGCTCAGACACCGACGGCGCTGAAGGAGCACTAATCCCCCCGGATCCGAAGCTCGGATCCAGGCTCCGAGAGGTCGGATCCAAAGCACTCGAGGGCAGGGTCGGATCCGAAGTACCCAGTACTATCGGCGCCGACCCACCCCCGGCTCCGAAGCTGCTCGGCTCCAATCACTCCAAACCCAGGTAGCGGGTCGGAGAAGGAGCTATAGGTTTGAAAAAAGGGGTCGAGCTCCCCCCCCAGGGGGGGGAGGCAGGAGCACTCCCATCTGCATCTGGGCCTGGATGAACCTTCTCATCATCCGGTCCAGATCAGCGTCAGATAAACTATATGTAGATCTCGACGAGGCTACCGAGGTAGGCCTTGAGTGCCTCCTCGATAGCCTCGACGGAGATCGGGTCTCTTCCTCCTCAGGTCCCGGTGAGAAGCAGGCTGGAGACTGGAGCCGAGGAGGGGCAGAACTGGTAGACAAGGAGGCCGGAGGAGAAGCCCGCTTGGCAGGCGGGGCCGAAACAGAGGTCTCGGCCCGCCGCTTGTGGTGCTTCTCTCTCCGGTCCTTTTTCCTTGCTTCCCTCTCCTCCAAACCACTAGAGGGAGGTTGAGTCCCAGGTGGAGGAGGGGGAGCAGGAGTCGAGGGAACCGAAGACACGGTACCCCCCGAAGGAGCGGTAGCCGAAGCCGTGTCCGGGGGCAGAAGTCCCGCCAGGACCAGCTTCGACCTCCGCTCCTTCAATGCCCTGGGGTTGAACCCTGCACAAATGGAACATCCAGAAGTGAGGTGTTCAACCCCAAGGCATCGAACGCACCGAGTGTGGCCATCAGCAGGAGAAAGCTTATGTCCACACTCGGAGCATTTCGAGAAGAAAGCCTTAGAGGCTTCAGACATACTAAAGTTTTTTTTTTTTTTTTTTTTTTTTTAAATAATAAGTGCTAACTAGCCACAAGAAAAAAAACACAGGCCCAAACACACAATACGCACCAGCGAGGGGAGGGAATAAAAGTTATAAAGTTATCAAAAACTTTAAATTTTAAACTTAAAAGATAGGGAACCTAACACTTCCACACAAAACTGACTAAAAATTTTAGAATTAAATGCTGTAAATATAACAATAAACACTTAGCTGAAGAGCTCTAAAAATCCAGTCTGGTCACCAGCGCGGCAAACTAGATCTGAGGTCATGTAGGGAGAGCAGGGCATTATGGGTGAGGGGAGGAGCTGAGAGCTCGGATCCATAGCTGGAAAACCATGCTGGTTCGGATCCGATATCGGATCCATAACCCACAGGTTGCAGACAAATGAATCTCCTACTTCAGATCTGCTGTTAAACAGATATTTCTTTTTTAAATTGCTCAAAGTCAAAAAAATATGTTGGGACACAAAACCTCTGACAGAAAGGGGGATTATGAAAATTAGACACAGAACTAGCAAGATGGAAAAGGACCCAAACCATATTTTGAATGTATTTAAAAACTTTTATATGGGTTTGTATGAAAAAAAGAAGAGAAAAATAAAGACTGTATGAACCAAGTAGCAATTGAAATAGAGATATGGATTTTCCTAGGTTATAAGAGCAAAAGAGTGAACAGGATACACAGTCAAACCAGTTAGTAAAAAACTGCAAGAAAATCCTATTCAAGCTAGAGTTTTCACTCTGTGATTCCTTAGAACCTCTTGTAAACGATGATAATAGGATATATACACATGACCCCTTAAAGACATCAGGTGCTTCAGCTACATGGCAGTTCTGAATGCCCATGAGTTTTTTTCTAAGTCTGTTAATGGACAAACTCAGGTTGAGCTTTATTGGCCTGAATTTGTCCATTAACAGACTTAAAAAGAAAAAAAGTCATGGGTATCTCCAACATTTGCCACCTTCTTGACAAAAAAAAATCTTTGGAGTCTGCTTGGAGTAAGAAAATACTTATGTAAACACTTCCAAGCAAAAATCCTAAATATTTTTCTAGATGATGTATATTTGGGAGCCATACATATATATTCCCATTGTTTCTTTGTGAATTACTTATTAAGTCTCTCTTCCCAATCTTTTCTAGCCTCCTCTGATTGATTCCTATAGTTACTGGCAATATTTTATAAGCCCTACTAATTATTTTTTCTTTAACAACAACTTCTGTTTTAGAGTCAACTAAAAACTCTACTGGAACAAGTCATTCACTTAGGATCCCCATATTTCTTTCTCTTTGCCTATAATCTGACATCAGTCTGAGATGAGTAAGGCAATGCAAATGTCGTCATGGCTACTTCAAATTCTCCTACCTTTCCTCTCTCTAGTTATTTGCTTCTAATACCTTGGCTCCTTTGCCAGTTTTCTTTAGTAAATTCCAGCCCCCTATAGCATATTCTCTGTACCCCTAATTGCAGCCATCCCTATCTGTAGAATCTCCTTTCTTAATTAAAAGATAAGCACTTTCATTCTCACTATTAGAAAAGTTCTTCAGATGAAGACACAGTAATATACTTTGCATTAAATACCATTTGTAATAGTCATGTAATTGTTAAACCCCCCATAAACAATCACAATCAAATTCCAGATGTCCTTCCACCTCTCAAAAGAACTACCAATGTTTTCAAAATATTAGCATTTTAAGACGTTTTTCAAGTTTCATCTTTGCTGTGCCTTCGGTTTGAGTATGCATGCAATAGAAAGCATGTCGTTAATGCCTGGCCAGTGACTTCCACCAAGCCAGAGTTGCCAATACAGTTCTCGTTTTTCCAGTCATCCACTCTCTCAACATATGGATGCCATTTATTTTGCCAAGTTCTCCCACCTCAATAAGGAGAGACATTATGACATAGGACCATCAACACTGGAACCATTAAGGAGACCCACAGTAGAACATACAGGGACTATCAACATGGGTCTTGGGAATAATAACTGCAAAGTTCTTCAGGTGAAGACATAGTAATATACTTTGCTTTAAATACCATTCATAATAGTCATGTAATTGTCATGCCCCATAAACAAACAATCACAATCAAATCCCAGATGTCCTTCCACCTCTCAAAATATGCTCCAACTTAACCCCCCATTCCACCTTGCACTGACTCATCCAACTACTTCTACTATTACTTCATCCCACCCAAAACAATCCCTCCCCTACTAAAAACTAATTTTCTCTCTAATATCTATTGCACTGCACTCCCCAATCTCAAATATACTATTACCCTCTCCATGCATATAATATTTTCCTAACCTACTAATGCTTAGTAGATATATATTTTGAAACGTTAAACCTACAATTGAGTTTATAACAAAAATATTCACTTAATGTAAATATTGAAATTTCTGTATTGAATTATGTCTTTTGATTTTTGTAACATTGTGACAAACCAATTGCAAATATCATGGAGCTTATCTCTAAATGTTTAATTAGCTGTATGAACTATGTCCTTTTGTAACATGTGAAATGTAACTTGCAATTATTGTGGAGCTTTCCTCCCTGGGCCTCCACTGAAAACAGGCTCTTCTTGGCCCAGTGGAATTCCCCGGTCATCAAATTTAAATAAAATAAATAAATTAAGTGAATGGCTTTATTCAAACTTTAGCCTTAATGGGTCTCAACAGACTGGAAACAATTCGCTCACAGAAAAACTCAGTGAGTATGATTATAAATTACTTAAAGTGAAGAAGTTACAGTTAGAGAATGCTTATTTCACTGAATGTATAAATAACAAAATTGTGCCAAATGGCCTTAGAATGTGGAGGTCCCCCACTGGTCTTATTGCATATTCACAATTGCAGATTTACTAGCACTATTTGACAAACACGGTTCGAATATATGGAATTAATGATTTTTCATACCTAAAAACTATTGAGGAACTTATAATTGAAATTAACCAGTTAAACAACAGTATAATAAATGATTTTCAGTATGATTGTGTTAGATACGAGCACTTGCATAGTTTTAAGAGTATTGACGAACACGTTAATGTTAAAAAGATGCAAACTAAAAAAATTGGAACAAGACAGGTTGGAATATTGTTAACAGTAAAGCCTATCCTGTACCACCATCATCACAAACATGGAGTGGCAAAGTATTTTACCAAGATGCAAGGATATAAAGAACTAAAGTAGAGGGTCCCCCCACAGAATACTGACATGAATGTAGCAGAAGATGATTTTTTAGACCCTGCAATGACTCTGATCCCTGACAGATTGGAGAGGATAAGAGAGGAAAACCGCACACAATTCAACAAATGGGGAACCAGGAATCATACCTCTCAACTGTACAGATGTTCGCAGAATGTCCAGAATTTGGCATCATATTTTTGGTCTGTTCCTCATAAAAAGTGTGTTTTTTGTCAAATCACTGGAATGATTTAAGGATTAAAGTCAATAAATAAAGACAATCATTTGAGTTTCCAACTTCATATCCTTCAGAAAATTAATGATAACACAAATCCTGTTATTCTAGCAACTTTCCAAGTTTATGAGAGCAATATTTAAAATGTGTCCCTATTTTTGGACCTTTGCCCCCCCCCCCCATTTTCTCAGGTGTTGTCCAGATTTCTTGCACTAAGAGGTTGAGAGTTATGCCAGGAATGCAGACCAGGCCCTACAAAGGATATGAATAAGACAACAGAATCACTCAACAATTAACAAGGACTATTATTAATATCCAGAAATGACACAAGAACTGGACCAGACATTATCTTAAACAGCACGGTTGATTTCAAGATCTACAATTACTCCAAAATCCCATTTTCTCACTTCTTAAATTTCCCCACTTCATGATCGTCACTTTTCACTTTTAATTATAGTTTTCTGCTTGTGTTATGTATATGAGCTTTAACTGTGTACCTCTAAATATCCCTTCAAATCAGGTAATCCTAAACTACCTTGTTCTATTGAAAGGATCAACTTATCCTACCTGACCCTTGCCCTCTTCCCCTCCCAGATAAAATCTTTTAACTCTTTATCAATTATTGTCCACAAATACTCAAATATGTCTGATCTGTATAAAAAAACTAAAGGGATTAAACATGTTCACTGTTTATACCTTGCTATCCATACACAAGAGCTTCCACTTTCAAAGTTTTTGTATTATCTTTTGTTTAGTCTCTTCCCACATATCCTTAGCTGCCATAACAGAATCCATTCTAACCCATACTCCTGAATACTTCATTTTCATATGTTCCCATAAATATGGGTATTGTTGAACCACTTCATGTGTGGGTACATATTTTAAGGCTATAGACTTTGTCTTATCTACATATATTTTACATCCCCCCCCCCCAAAAAAAAAATGAAACTGTCTCAAAATATTCCACAACACTGAGATGTCCTTTTCTGGTTTTATCAGATATAACATAATATTGTCTATACAATGTTTATAATACCAATTATATCCTTGAATTTCTGACTCCCTTACTTTCTGATGCCAATGGCAATAAATACAATGCAATTGACAAAGGGGAAAGAGGATGCCACCTGCATAGTTCATCTGTTCAGACACAACTTACCAGAGAGGAACCCTCCCACTTTTTGCCTGCGACCCTCAAATAGCCTCCTAATTAACCTTATTATTGCATCAGGGAATGCAAATAATTTCATTGCTTTACTCATGAAGTCACAGCTTACTCTATTGAATGCTTTCTCTGCATCAAGACCCACCAACAGCATTATTTTATTATACTTTGCTTCCCACTGGATCATCATTGTTCTATTAATGTTGTCAAATGTTTGCCTCCTCTCCATAAAACCACACTGATCCATACTTATCAATTTTGGCAACACCTTAGCTATTATTTTTGCCATTATAGACAAATGCTTTATAATCATGGTTTAAAATTGAAATGAACCTATATAAAGTGGGGTCTGATGGGTCTTTAGTATTACAGCCACTACAGCTTTTATCCAGGATGTTAATGTGTCCCCTCCTTTTAAAATACTGTTGAACAAAATCTTACGGATCTTTCTGTCAGTGAGTTCATTCTTGGCAGATATCCAAGATTAGGATGTCCATTATTCCCATTATTATTTATAATTTATTTAGATGTTAGCTAAGAAGATTATGGAATCTATAGATGGAGGAAATAAGATGAGAAAAATGCAGTATTTGCAGATGATGTGATATTATATATAACAAATCCAGAGCAATATTTAAAAAAAATATATATATTTGTCACCTTGAGGGAGTTTTGGGGCATGAAACAATGATACTGCAACACCTCAGTGTATGGGGTTACTATAAAATGAAATAGCTATCGAAATAGAGGGTAGCAAGAGAGACCTGGGAAGGAAAAAAAATTAAGATATATGAAAAATTAAGAAAATGCATATTAATGAGTTTTAATTTAAACAATAACATTTCAGCTATAAAAATGCTTGTGGTCCCCATGATTTTATATGTGGGACAAGCTTTCTTTTATCAGTCAAAGGGTATGTTGTACTTTAAGTTCCAGAAATAAAATTAAAGTAATTTTTGTGGGAAATGGAAAAGGAGAAAAGGGTCAAAGATGAGTTGAGACAAATGTTTCTGCTCATAGAAAGGGGGGGGGGTGGCAATGCCAAAGTTATAAGTATATGACATACCTAAATTTACATATTGCATCCACAACATTATAAATAAAAACAGAAGCACTAATACTAATACAAGATGGGTGTATAAAGTACACCCCAAAGCTGGAGTGCAGCCAGAAGTCCAGAAAGAGTACCTTTAAAATACTACATGGGCATGCAGATATAATATAGCAAAGGCAGTTACAACAAACATCTGGTGAGGACAGAGACATCCCCCATAAGAATCTTTCAGTCTAAAGAGGTGATCTGACTAAAGATCTGAGATTTGGGGAACAAATAAGGATGTAATTATTATCTGAGATAAAGTGAAAGGCAAGTTTGGTCTACAGGAAGGTGACTATTTTTGGTTTCAGGGATTGGTAAGTAAACTGAAAGAAATAGAGAATCAAAGAGGGGTAAATCTAATGAAATCAAGGTCAGTTTGAATTCTTATTTATTTCTGGAACATCTGAAATATGGCATAAAAGACTGATAAGTAGGCTTCACAAGGTGCTCCGTAATAATCATCAAAATTAAAGGGAATAGAAAACAAATACTGAGAGATAAGGCTAGGCAAGAGATATACAAGTGACCACCAACAACAATATTATCAGGCCCCCAGATAATTTACTAAGTCTAGAAGACTGATCTTTGCATGGAAATGCTTGCACAAATATTGTTATATTCTGGATAGAATGAATAAGATGTCCCAGCAGGCGTGTAACATATAATGGAGATAAGGGCTGGAAATAAAAACGTAATTGGCAACACATTTTCTGTTTTTTGTCCAAATCTAACACAAGTTTAAGAAGAGCTACAGGGTTATCAGATTTTACTTTCATTTTAAGTCAATAAGTTTTTTAAGTTATAAGTTGGTACAGGAACAACCTAAACAATATATGGCATTAACTGGACAGATAATATCAGTAACTAAAAAAAAAAAAAACAACAATAATATAAAGTTGGAAATATATATTTTTTTCTGTAACTAGTCACACACCTCAGCAGCTAATTCTTCAGGTACAACAAAGAAGTATAATCAGGCCTCTTAAATCATAAGTAATCTTCCATCATAACATAGATGTCAAGATGCAACTCTCACACAGTTACTCTCTGCTCATGAGGTGAGTTTCTTGACATCCTTGCCTCAAACACATAACCAGTTGATTATGATGAGAGCGTTGATCTTAATCCTCTATGGGTGCTCTCCAAGAGGTCAGTGTTACTTTCAAATAACATCTACATATCATCATATACCACTTGTAAGGATCCTATTCAATAACATCTACACATCACCATATGACACTTGTAAAGATCCTCGTCAGCCATAAGAATCACTAATGATAACCAAACAATTAATGAAATTAATAACTAGCCCTTCAACATTTTACATCTCAGCATGCAAACCCTATTATGTGCTTCAGGACTTTGAATCACTTGCACATTGCATTCTCTGCATATAAACTGTTTCCTTACAGTGCTGTACAAAATGTTTTGTTTTGACACAAAAATAACTTTTAGGGTTCATTCCTTCATCCAGCCATTAGTCACACTACATTTCATAATCATGCTACCCAAAATTTCATCAACAGCACACTTTTTAATATTCTATTCCTTTCTTCTTTTTTCATTGTTTCATAAAATGTTTTGACTGAAAGACTTACCCACACATAAGGGCACAAACCCATTATCTTTATCTTTATTTATTAATTTGTTAAGTTTTCCAGTATCCTCTTTATCCTATGTAGGGTCATAGGTGACCTGGAGCCTATCCTGGCATTCAATGGGCGTAAAGCAGAGAGAACTAATTTTGGAATAAGAAAGCTTCTATCATAGGATGCATGCTTAGAAAGACACACACACACACAGACACACACACACACAGACACACACACACACACACACACACACACACACACTGTTCTGGGCAGTTTAGAGGATTACAAATTCATCTACATCATATATGTTGGATGTGGCAGAAAAAAACAGGACTCCTAGCAAAAATCCACATGGGTACAGAAAAAAATGCAGATTATACACAGAAAGAATACCAAGTGGGAAGGGAACCAAACGACCAAGAATTGTAAGGCAGTAACTCTAACCAGTGGTCCAATATGCTACCCAGCTTGTTTTAGTAAGATCCTTAAAACTAAATAGATTCCCCCTAATGATAATGGATATCAGCTGGGTATAACAACCCTGTGTTTCTTATGCTTAGTCAAACACTCTGCTTACGCTATGCTGACAAAGTCATAACAAGGCCAAAATATGCATAACCATAGCTAGTGGGGTTTGGCTTTATTGGCCTGAAATTGTCCATTAAAACGACTTCAAATGTAAAAGTCATGGACAATCAGAATTGCCATATAGCTGAAACACCAGCTGTGCATAAGGGTCATTTGCATATATCCCATGTGCCTCTGTTATAGGAGGTTTTGGAGGTCACTCACTGAAAGTTCTAGCTTGGCTGGAGGTTTCATTTAGTTTTTTTTCTGATTGGTTTTTCAGTGTGACCTTCTAACACTTTGTTTTAATTTGTTAGTTGGGATATTTTGTAGTCACCTAAATGATAATGGACATCAGCTGGGTATAACAACCCTGTGTTTCTTATGCTTAGTCAAACACTATGCTTATGAAGTCATAACAAGGCTGAAATATGCATATCCATAGATAGTGGGGTTTGGCTTTATTGGCCTGAAATTGTCCATTAAAACGACTTCAAATGTAAAAGTCATGGACAATCAGAATCGCCATATTGCTGAAACAACTGATGTTCATAAAACTAAATACATGGAAACAATATCAAAACAAAGGTGAGGTAAGTGACAATACAGTGTGGCTATACCAGCTAACAAAATATGCCACAGCAAGTAAAAGGGATAACATGAATGGTATGTATAGGAATAAAAAAAAACTATTGTCAAAATATGGTATTTAAGGGACTTTAAAAATGAGACCAAAGTCCCACTGCCCTTTACCAGGAAAAATAATTTTTGCCATAGGACTGTAGCCATGTGAGTAAATGAAGCCTACCTGAGGTCTTCATCTGAGTCTTAGAACCATTTAGCAGCTCAACTTGATGAGGTATAGTTCAATAAATGTTCTTACAAATAGGCTAGAACCAGATCATGCAGGGCAAAGAAAGTTAAAATCAGGAAGTTAAAACCTGCCTTTGCCATGATCATCAGATACTGCAAAACATACTTCATACGAATAATGTGAAGTAATATAAAAACTTGCACTGTCCAGGAGTAATGTCAAGCAATATAAAACCTCACACTGTACAGGAATAATGTGAATTAATATAAAATCTCACACTGCCCAGGAGTAATGTGAAGCAATATGAAACCTCACAATACACATGAGTAATGTGAAGTCATTATTTTTTTATTTAACATTTGTTTGCTGGGAAAGTCCGACTTGGAAAGAAGCCAAATTTCAGCAGGGGCCCAGGAAGAAACATTCCAGATCCATGTCTTTGTAAGGTGGGAGAAAACTGGAGCACCCAGAGAAAACCGACATGGATGCAGGGAGGACATGCAGATTCTGCACAAAAGGCACCCAGTCGAGAATTGAACTGGAGAACCTCTTGCTGTGAAGCGACAATGCAACCACTGTGCCTTCCATAATTAAAACTCCACACTGCCAGGAGTAATGTAAACTAATATAAAACCTTGTACTTCACAGGAATAATAGGAAGCAATATAAAGTCTCACACTTTGCATGAGTAATGAGAAGTAATATAAAACCTCATTACCAAGGAGTAATGTGAAGTAATATAAAACTTTATCCTGCATAGGAATAATGTGAAATAATATAAAATGTCATACTGTACAGGAGTAATATGAAGTAATATAAAAGGTCAGAGGTATAGGAGTAATGGTTAGTAATATAAAACCTTTCACTATCCAATACAAACATCCCACTGCACAGGAATAATGAGAAGTTGTTGTTTGTCTTTTTCCGGTTAGGGGTCGCCACAGCAGAACTCCGGTCTGCTAATGACTGGCAGTAGATTTTTATGATGCCAAGTTGCCAGCCCGATGCCCAACCTTCAGCGAAGGCATGCCCATTCACGCATGTCTTTCAAATGCCACTCGACCACAGGGAGGACATGCAGACTCCACACAGAAGGCAGTCCAGCCGATAATTGAACAGGAGAACCTCTTGCTGTGAGGCAACAACGCTACCACTATATCAGCACAGGAATACAGGAATAATGAGAAGTAGTATAAAAAAAACCACACTGCCCATGAGTAATGTGAAGCAATATAAAACCTTACACTGCATGGAAATAATGTAAAGTAATGTAAAATTTCATGGGAAGTAATAAACTCACACTGCACAGGAGTAATGTGAAGTAATATAAAACCTCACACTGTCCAGGAGTAATGTGAAGTAATATACAACTTTAAACTGCCCAAGAGTAATGTGAAGCAATATAAAACCTTACACTGCATGGAAATAATGTAAAGTAATGTAAAATTTCATGGGAAGTAATAAACTCACACTGCACAGGAGTAATGTGAAGTAATATAAAACCTCACACTGTCCAGGAGTAATGTGAAGTAATATACAACTTTAAACTGCCCAAGAGTAATGTGAAGCAATGTAAAACCTCACACTGCACAGGAATAATGTGAGTTAATATAAAACCTCACACTGTCTAGGAGTAATGTGAAGCAGTATATAACTTTATACTGTGCAGGAGTAATGTGAAGAAATATAAAACTTCACACTGTGCAGAAATAAAGCTAAGCAATACAAAACCTCAGACTGCACAGGAGTAATGAGAAGTAATGGAGTAATGTGAAGTAATAGAAAGCCTCACACTGCAATAAAGACAGAATTTAAAAATTGCTCTTATAAACTTAGACAGTTGCTAGAATAATAGGTTTTGCATTAGCACACATTTTCTGAAGGTTCTGACATCTGAAACTAATATCTGACATTATTTAGTCACATCATTCTTTCATGATTTGCCAGAAAACCCACATTGTATGAGGAACAGGCAAAAATATGAGGCAAAAATCTGGACATTCTGTGAAATTCTGAACAGTTGAGAAATATGTCCATGGAACACTAGATTCCATTGGTTCATTCTTCAACAAGAGTGAATGTTTGCAGTCATCTAGACAACTTTTAAAGGTTGCCAATGAAACACTTTTCTTGATATGTAAAGACAGCCTATTCCAATGATTGGGGCAGGGGGGGGGGGGGTTGTTGGGTTATTTATCTGGCAGTGTTCATGAGGCAGTATAGGTTTGGGTCTGTAGAGTAGGTGTTTTCTTTGTTACTGGTTCTCCTTGGGTGAAGGAATTCAACTATTGCTGCATCATTCATAATGTGGTAGGCTATATAGAGATCACTCCTCAAAAGGCTATATGACATTAAGTTATGGAACAGAGATTTTATTCTATCTTAGTGGCTAAGGGTACTGAGATGTATGATCTTTTTGGTGAAGAAATGTTGAAGCATCTCAAGTTGGTATAAGCGCTTACTGAGGTATGTACTGAAACGGGCATTATATTCAATAATAGACCTAATCAAGCAGGAAAAAAGTGGGGCTATAACTTCTTTGGACATTGAGGAGATACCAGAATGGCTATGTTGTGCAAGGTAGAAGGATTTTCTGACTACAGCAGAGAAATGGTAGTCAAAAGAGGTCTGTCTTCAACAGAGGTACTCAAGTACCTCACGATTGTGCCTGATTTATGTGGAATGTTATCTGTACAGTATGCAAAGGTGATGACAGTTTCATCAAAGGAAACTTTGCTGCATTTCTTTGTGTTGAATGACAGTTCATAGTTAATACACCATCTTTTATTCAGTCCCACTCTTACTGGAAAATTTGAGTATCAGAGTAGGATTTGATAACTTATTATTTATTTATTTATTGGCATTTGTTAAACAGGTTAGTCCAGCTGGGTTAGAAGCCCATTTTCAGTGCAGACCCGAAGAGAAAAGCTCCAGTTAGAGATATACAATATAAATCTAGTTACATCCAGTAAGTTTTACAGAGATAAACAATTTATAGTTGGTTACATTCATTTAACATTTTGCAGCAAAAAAGATACCATCTAGTCTAAGATTCCCATTTAGTGTACAATATGAGAATGTTGTGAAGAAATGGTAAAACAAGGTCCAGGTACATCTAGAAATCTGCTAGCCATAAGTAAAGAATAAACTTCTCCTAGTTTCTAATTCTCATCCATATTGGTTATCCATAATCCAATAATATCAGTGTTCATTTCAGAGAAGTATATATTAAAGAGTTGGAGCCCAGGGCAGTGTCCTTTAGGGCACCAGTGGAGACATTTGCCTGTCTAGAGCAAATTTCCTTGATGTTATTAGTATGGATTCTGTCAGAGAGCAAGTTACTTGTCCATAGTGAGTTGGGGAAGTTTATCAAAAACTCCAGCATGGTGGATAGTGTCAAAGACCTTGGCATGGTCCTGGTAAGCAGTGTGGACTATATAACCCATAGTCATGGCCTTTGTAGCCAATTGAAAGTGCTCACCCAGGTTGAGCAGTCATAATCTGCTTTTTATAAAGCCAAAGAACTGTGTGCACAAGGGGATATGGCCACATGCATTGTTTATTAGCTGAAGTATAATATATTTCATAGCCTTGCAAATAATAATAGTAAGACTAGTAAGCCTGTAATTCTCAGGCTCAAAAGATGGGCCACCTTCATTTAAAACAACCACAGCATTTGCTTTCCACATCTTGGGGATGTAGCCAGAGGTGAGACTTGAGTTGAAAAGTTAATACAGTGGTTTTGCTAGCTAGAACCTAATGTTGCTCATCAGGCATCCAAGGAAATTGTAAGGACACAAGTGCCAAAAGAATTTTGTCCTTAGTAACTTTGGGAGGAGATGTGGGAGGGGGGACTGGGGGTTGGAGGTAGAGCGGAAGGTGAGTAAAGTGAATGTGAAAGATAATTGGTCAGAAAGAATACTAGCCCTATCCTTGGGGTCAGAGAAGGCTGTATTAATAGAAGTATGTTCAGTACAAAATTATTGGCTACTTCTAAGCTTCTTAATATAGCAGAAGAAGGACTAATATTTGCCCTTTTAATTAGATGCAATCCTATGTTATAAATTTTATGTTAGAAAAGCTATTGGGATGGCCCACAGTGATAATTCTACTGGCTATACAAAATCCCTGTGGCATACCTAACTCTGAATCAGAAAGCGTTACTGTGAAGGGATGGCTGTCCATATAAAGGCTTATTGTTCACAGTGACCCTTTCTGGATCCCAGAGTCTATATCCTTGTTCCTCTCCGAAATGAACACCTCCCCAATAGGGCTTACTCAGTCAATAAATTGTAAACAAAGAAAAAAATAAACAGCACGTAGTGCAACACAGGAGAATAGTGAATGGAAGACACTTGCAGTGCTTTCTTCATGCTGAAATGTTTACCCCATCTCACTCCTTAACTGATTACAGATGCAGTGAATGAAATGCTCTTGCCTTGACTTCATTTGTATGATTAGGGATACAAAAAGCATGTGGTATGTTTATTTTAAGAAGCAGTAAGTGTGCACAACAAAAGACAAGGATGAAGCATGCACACTACTTGTGCTATCCAAAATGAAGTTCCTTTTTATACTGCTGCCTGACTTTTGTTTACCTTAATATCCAAGAAACAAAGCTCAAGATCATCACTCTTATTTAAAAAAAGTATTAGTGATGTATGGAGATACAAAGCTTTATCTGTGTTGCTACCTCACCAGAGGTCACAACATAAGCTCTCTCTGCATATTTACTGCATACCTCTACAAGAGTGGAGCTGGAATTACAGGCTTACTGGAAGAGATTACCTGTACTTTTGATGTGCATATCTATATAATTTTATTTTAGTTTATTTTACATTTGTTGACCAGGATTGTCCGACTGAGTTGAAGAGCCCTTTTTCAGCAGAGGCCCGGGGAGAAACTCCCCAACATATTATACAATTTTCATTATAAATTAGCATTAAACAGTAATTATTAGAAGGCATTAAGTAGCAATACAATGTTATACAGTGCCAATAATCAGGAGTATAGCAAAACTATTTCAAGACATATAAAAAGAAATATGTCATTAAGATGAATATCGTTTTTGGGGTAAGTGATTACAAAAACCCAATTTTATCATAATATAGTTGCATGAAGGCAAGGCAATTTCAATAGAATAAAAACAGAATAAAAGCATATTTTGATTATAGTTTTGCTTCCCCTTCAGCATCTTGAGTATTAGTGCAGTGCATGTTCCATGGATTAGTTATGAGCAACAAGAGGCCAAGAGTTCTTATTGATTTTATATAGAAGTCCAGGCAATGGCCCTTAATACACAATCTGAATGTGGTTTTCAGTGTGCATCTACATTTAAATGTGTATGAATAGGAAGACATGTTTTATCATATGCAAGTATATGCGGTGTTGTCTGTATCTGTTTATTTTCAAACATTTGTCTGTGTGCACTGAAGTGCACATGCATCTCATCACATACATCACATTTCTGGGAAGTGTGCGTGTGAAGTCTCACATATCATCACTCCAGACAGTATTGTGCAAGACCAGGCCCTCCTCAGCTGAATCATAGCTTTTGTTTAATGAAAAAACAAAAACAGCCTGTGGTCCAACGAGTTCTCTATGTTTCAGCTGCGTTTCATTATTCTGTGATTACTGGAGGTGAAAGCTATAGTTCTAAAACTTTAAAAACTCACAACCATTTTGAATGCTCTTCAGATTAAAAATGTTGTATTTTATGCATATAATTCCATAAAATCCCATGTGACTTATTAACACATTTTATGTGGACAGGTGTTATACTTCTGCAGTGTCTCTGATATGTGCTAACTCCTTATATTTGATGATTGTGATAACAGTCATGTCACTTAAGTCTCTCACTTGTTTGCATTACTCAATTATGTACAGCTTGCACACTGCAATAATTACATTTTTATTAACTACAGTAATACTTGATTGCAGGTTCACATGCATTGTTCTTACATTGTTTGCTACAGCACTGTCAATTCTGCCACAGGGTTTGATTCAAAGATGCCTTACACTCTCCATAAGAGATTCAACATATCTTGTTGATATCACAGAAATACAAGTATGCTATATCAAACTGTAGCTCATATCAGCAGAGCATTATTTGTTGCAAAGAAGACATCACAAGAAGCTTGGCTGCATAGCTGACAGGTAGGGTACACAGCAGGTAGACTGTGTGTTTTATAGCATATCAAGGCGATCTGCATTTATCACACACACTGGTATAGCCTATTATCCCTTCAGCATAATAAAGTAATCTACACTCTTTCTTAGGAGCTGTATGTATGCCATGGTACTTTGCCGGGAAATGTGTGTGTCTTGGCCATGAAGGTGTGGTTTTGATGCTGTCTGCTTTCTAAGGATATTTAAATATTAAAGGTGAAACAGCAGAGCAGCCACTGTACCTAGAAGATCTAGGAGAGACTCTATACTCATCAGAAGGGAGTTTGCAATGTAAGAGGCACACAAAAAAACAGGTGTTGTAGCAGGTGTTAGAGGGGATCACAACATAGCTTCTGGTACAGGGGCATAACTAATTCATTCTCATATACACAGCTCCTGGCACAGGGACATAATTAATTAATTCTCATATACATCGCTCCTGGTACAGGGGCATAAAGTACAGTTTTGTACCTACCATAAATGTAGATGTTCGAAGATCCACATTGCTGCAGTCCTTACACTTGGGTAGTCCGCTGTCCTCGGTCGGCCCGAATATCAAAGTATTAGGCTGACGTCGGTCAAGGCGCTTAAGACTGACATCAGGACGTCAGGGTACAAATGCGCATGACCGACGTCATATCCTCAGTCTTTTCTTGCCCCAGATGTCAGAAGACCCTAAAAAGAAAGGTCAAAACCAAAAGACAGCAAAAAACCACCAACCACCCTTGCACTAATCATATGTACAATATATACAATATCCACAATATTCACAACCCAAACCACACAACCGCCTCTAACTACAGAGGGAAGGAGGGAGGGTAAATTGGACTGCAGCAATGTGGATCTTCGAACATCTACATTTATGGTAGGTACAAAACTGTACTATGTTCTTCATCTCACATTGCTGCAGTCCTTACACTTGGGTAGAATCCCAAAGCAGAGGTAAGGGAGGATGGCAAAACTATAAAGCATTAGGAGCTGCCAAAATGCCCTGTAAAATTGCAGTGGCAAAACCAGCCCTAGATTTAGAGTAAAGTGGAAGGTGGTAATGCTTAGAGAAAGTATGCACTGAACTCCAAGTAGTTGCCTCCAAAATATCTTTAGTTGCCACCCCCCTTAAAAAAGCTGTAGAAGTGGCAGTAGCCCTAGTGGAATGAGGCCTAATCCTAGCTGGAATCACCCTACCATGATGGGAATAACAGAAAGCAATACAAAACCCAATCCACTTAGAAATAGTTTGTTTTGACACAGGCTTGCCCTGAGAACCCAAAGCAAATGAAACAAATAACTGCTGAGACTGCCTGAACCCTTTAGTTCTGCTCAAATAATATCGCAACTGCCTGTGTATATCCAAAGTGTGCAAAATCTTTTCCCCTTTATTTTGGGGGTTTGCATAAAAAGTAGGCAAATGAATAGTTTGGTTTAAAGCCACACTAGAAACCACTTTAGGCATAAAGGAAGGATTAGTACGCAAAGATACCCTATCCTTATGGAAAATTAAGAAAGGCTCAACCGCCATAAGGGCCTGTAATTCAGAAACCCTTCTCGCAGAGGTAATGGCCAACAAAAAGCAGTCTTCCATGATAAATATTTCAACTCGGCAGTAGCTGCAGGCTCAAAAGGTTGTAGAGTGAGTTTTTCCAACACAAAATTGAGATCCCAAGCAGGAGTAGGAGCTCTACGTGGGGGTCTTATATTCTTTGCCCCTCGAAGGAATTGCTTAAACAAAGGATGAGAAAACAATGGTGGGTCACAGTCATAGTGAGCAGAAATTGCTGCAGCATGAACCTTAATAGAAGAGAAGGACAAACCTTTGTCCAGTAACTCAGTAAGATATTGAAGAGCCACACTTAAATTAGGCTTAGAAACATCAAATTCCTTTGCTGTACTCCAAAATAAAAATCTCTTCCATTTATCTGCGTACACTTTCCTTGTACTAGGCCTTCTGGCCTCCAAAATAACATTCAAAACTTGCTGTGGAAGCTGAGACCCTCCAGGGTTTAAAACAGAATATGCCAGGCTGTTAGATGTAGAGAGTGAAGTTTGACATTGAGTAAATGACTGTTCTCCTGAGACAGCAGGTGTGGAATCGAAGGCAAAGGCCATGGAGGCTCCCGTACCAGACTTCTCAGTAATGGGTACCAGTGCTGCCGAGGCCAATCTGGAGCTATTAAAATCATCTTTGGCTTGTCCTGTCTGACCTTCAGGAGTACCTTTGGGAGGAGAGGCAGAGGTGGAAAGGCATACACATGAAGATTGCTCCACTTGAATGAAAGAGCATCCACTTTCCAAGCTGTGGGATGAAACCTTTTTGTGCAAAACTTTGGCAGCTGGTAGTTTATTGGAGAAGCGAACAGATCTATGTCTGGAGTTCCCCATAACATTGTCAATTTCTGAAATACATGAGGATCCAATTTCCACTCGTGGGGATCCATAATTTGTCTGCTCAACACATCTGCTAAGGAGTTCTGTGCTCCCGGCAGAAACCTTGCCTGAAGATTCAGCTGTAAACTGAGAGCCGTCTCCCACAAAATCATTGCTTGTCTGCATAGAGGATAAGAATGCGTTCCCCCTTGCTTGTTGATGTACCACATGACAGTTGTGTTGTCTGTTAGAACCAACACCTGCCCTGGAAGAAGTAAATCCTTGAAAGCTATTAATGCAAATTGGACTGCTAACATCTCCTTCAAGTTGATATGTAGATGTTGAAGTCTGGCAGGCCACGTGTCTTGTACCCACTTTCCATTTAGATGAGCTCCCCAAGCTTTGTCTGAAGCATCTGTCGTTAGAATCTGACTCACCTCTGGTCGGGTCACAGAGAGTCCCTTGTTTGGGTGACATTCCTGAGCCCACCACAAAAACTCCTTTTGAATGCAAGGTATTATCTGAATGACAGTGTCCATATCTTGGCAGTGCTGTGTCCATACATTTTTGAGATACCATTGTAGCTTCCTCATATGCAGTTTGGCATTGGGAAGCACCAGAATACAAGATGCCATGAACCCCAAGGCTTGAAGGACTGTCCTTGCAGTCAGCCTGGACTGATGAGACAATTGATGGAAGTAAAGAGAAAGATTCTTTTGTTTGTCCGGGGTCAAAAAGGCCATCTGGGACGCTGTATTCAGTCTCACACCCAGAAAGCACATGTCCTGAGAGGGTACTAGACTGGACTTTATTTCGCTCACAGAATACCCCAGGCATCTTAGCACTGCTATCACATACTGTAAATGATGAAGAAGTTCATCCTTTTCTTGGGCCAGAATCAGGCAATCGTCCAAATAAGGATAGATCTGTATTCCTCTTAGCCTGAAGAAAGCTATCACTGGAGCCAGAACTTTCGTGAACACTCTGGGCAGTAGATAAGCCAAAGGGCAATGCAGAGAACTGATAATGAGAAGTCCCAGCCGAAAACGCAGATACTTCCTGCAACTGAGCCTGATAGGAACATGAAGGTAAGCCTCCTTGAGATCCAGAGTCACCATCCAGTGATCTTTGCCCAGCAGAGGCAAAAGCTGTTGTAACGTCAACATTTTGAACTTGGGAATATCCAGATATGTGTTGAGGATAGATAAATCCAAAATTGGTCTCCACGTGTTCCCCTTCTTTGGTACTAGGAACAGGCGAGAATAAAATCCTAGGCCCACTTCTGGTAGAGGGACCGGTTGTATGGCCCCTATTTGAAGTAGCAGAGAAATTTGTTTGTGAGCCTCTAGTCTTTGCTGAGGAGGAACGTCTGGCATGCCTTTGAAAGGAGGCAAGGTATGGAAATAAAACTTGTAACCTTGGTGTATGATATCCAATACCCATCTGTCTTGAGTAATCAAACTCCAATTTTCCTTGAAGAGTGCCAACCTTCCTCCCAAAGGTGCTGCCAGGCAAGAAGGATCTGGCAGCTGAAAAGGTAGGTCATTGGGCCTGTTTACGAAAGGACTGGCCCCTGCCCTCACCCAAAGACTGTGCAGGTGAACTCCCCGTTCTAGGTCTGAAGGAACTCTGAGCTCTGCCCCTACCACATCTAGATCTACCCCTAGACTGAGAATCATAAGAAGGATACGTCCACCCCTTAGCAGGCCAATTCCTACTAAACTTCGGAGGCTGAACTTGCAAAAAATCTTTAACAGCCTGCATAGACTTAGCCTTGTCTTCCATTTTCTTCAAGACTGACTCCACAGGTGAACCAAACAACACATCAGACTGTAAAGGAGCATCCGAAATCCTTGTCTTAACATGGTCAGATAAATTCTGATCCCTCAGCCAGGCGTGCCTGCGAAGAACTGAACCAGTGGCAGCCACCCTAGACGAGGCCTGTACAGCATCAAAACCACATTGTAAAAAATGCTTACCCACCTGTTCCGAGACATGCACCAAATCTTGTAATTCTTTACACTCAATGCCTTCCACCAGAGCATCTACCTTAGACTTCAATTGAGAAAGAAGATAGTTTTGATATTTCAACATGTGAAACTGGCAATTCAAAGCCCTCATAGCTAAGGTGGAAGAAGTATAGACTTTCTTTCCCCATCTATCCAAAGCTCTGGCCTCTTTATCTGGAGGAACCGAATTTTTACAACAGAGGCCTTGACACCCTTAGGTCCCTGACTAACAGTTTCTGGGTCCGCCCTAGGACTCTTATAAAGATATTTATGAGCCTCAGGCACCCTGTAATACCTATCCGGTTTAACAGGAGCAGGAGGCAAAGAATCAGGATTAAGTGAAGCCTCTGCAAACACATCTTCCACAACATCCAGAACAGGTGGTATAGCCAAAGGCCTATGCTGGGGTAAAAGCAAAAATTCCTAAGCCTTTTCCTGGAATCTGTGTAGTACTGACCTTCCCACTTAAAATGTTCCCTCTTGGAATGAAGAGTCTCTCTAAAAGAAAAATCCTCTGGAGGAGAAGCAGAAGGAGTCGAATCATCTGCATCAGAATCAGAATAAGGAGAGTACTCCTGCAAGTCTTCAGCCGAAGACTCTGAAACATCCGAAGCCTGCTCCAAACTCCCCAACTCTGGTTCCACCCTAGGCCTCTTATCAGGAGGGGGCAAAGAACCTCTAATCAAAGTAATTAAATCTTCTGCCATTTTAAGCATGTGGTTCTTGGGCACAGATCCTGTAGAACTAGGAGTGACACCAACAGAAGCTAAACCTGGCCTGCCTCTGGGAGAAGCCTTGGAAACAGAAGGAGAGGGCCTAACCACCCTAGGAAGGGAGGGGAGTACAGTAACCTGAGAAGCCCCTTCAGCCTGACCTGCCTCCTGAGAGGCCACATCCTGCAATATCAAAGTCTCCCCCTGGGACTCCAGAGAAGCCTCCGGCGGAACCACCGGTTCCACTGACGCCTCTAAAGAACCTGTGTCCGGTACGGACGACTCTTCTTGCCTGGGTTTAGCTGCTTTGTCTTTGCGCTTCTTCGAAGAAGCGGGCGTAGGAGCATCCGATGGCATATTATAATTGCACCGCTTCCCGAAGACCAACCTGGCACAATCTAACCTTCGCTTAATAGTGCGCTTATTGAACCTAGCACAAAAGCGACACCCAACAACGTCGTGCTCAGGCCCCAAACAAGGAATACACAAAGTATGATAATCCCTATGCGGTATCTGCTTCCCACAAGAAATACAGTTATTCACTTTTTCTGACATCCGGTAAACCACTGAGGCAAGAAAAAACTAAAATATTCCCCAACGGGGTACTTGCCAACTTTAACTCGGTCTGAAACTCCGAATTCGAAAAATTTCAGAACGCCGAACGGCACTTGCAACGCTGCTTCTGCATCAGACCATGCGGCAAAAAAGACTGAGGATATGACGTCGGTCATGCGCATTTGTACCCTGACGTCCTGATGTCAGTCTTAAGCGCCTTGACCGACGTCAGCCTAATACTTTGATATTCGGGCCGACCGAGGACAGCGGACTACCCAAGTGTAAGGACTGCAGCAATGTGAGATGAAGAACATCTAATTCATTCTCATATACATAGCTCCTGGTACAGGGACATAACTAATTCATTCTCATATACAGAGCTCCTGGTACAGGGACATAAATTAATTTTCATATACATTGCTCCTGGTACAGGGACATAACTAATTCATTCTCATATACAGAGCTCCTGGTACAGGGACATAACTAATTCATTCTCATATACATATCTCCTGCTACAGGGACATAAAAATTCATTTTCACATACATCGCTCCTGGTACAGGGATATAACTAATTCATTTTCATATACATACCTCCTGGCACAGGGCCATAACTAACTCATTTTCATATGCATCGCTCCTAGTACAGGGGCATAACCAATTAATTCTCATATACATATCTCCTGGCACAGGGACATAAGTAATTTATTCTCATGTACATAGCTCCTAGTAAAGGGACGTAACTAATTCATTCTCATATCAGAAGTACAAGTCATAACACTGTTGGAAAATAAACTGAATAAAGTAGTATAACAGAGGCTTTAAGTGCTTTTACAGGGACACCCATATACCTCTGAAAACAGGGAACTGTATCACCACCCCCTGCTACTTGTATGTATATATTAAATCTAAAATCACTGTACCATGGAGGGGGGATATTCATAGACACTACAATCTTTGAGTTAGCATGCATTCCCCTAGTCAAACACAAACACACACACATGCATTTCTGCATTTCCATAGTTTTGAACTTTATTGTTATGGCTTTCCAACATTCAACAGACACATAACTCATATTGGGGTTCATGATTTTGCACACCATGTGCTTTCCATGAAAGCCCCCCCAGCTGGGAGAAATCACAAGTGGCAGTGCCATGTTTTAGAAGGAAAGGGATGGACAGGACATATGGTTGTGGCACATTAAACACACACACACACACACACACACACACACACACACACACACACACACACACACACACACTAGTTATTTACAACTGAACAAAAACTAAAGTAGTTGAAATGAAAAAAAAAGTCACTTATCAAATGTACCACCTTTTTTTCTGTGTAAGATCACGGTAGAGTAGTGATGAGGGACTTTACCCTTCTCCCATTATAGTGCAAGATCAGAGTTGTTATATATAATTAGCATGGGGTGTGGGGAATGCAGTCCCTCACACTGATGGGGTTGGCCTCCTACAAAAAATAGTTTTACTTAGCTTTTTTTACATTC